>NW_016107429.1:1222084-1304026 GCF_001604975.1 Cebus imitator
ATATACCCAGTAATGGGATTGCTGGGTCAAATGGAATTTCTATTTCTATGTCCTTGAGGAATCGCCACACTGTCTTCCACAATGGTTGAACTAATTTACACTCCCACCAACAGTATAAAAGTGTTCCTATTTCTCCACATCCTCTCCAGCATCTGTTGTCTCCAGATTTTTTAATGATTGCCATTCTAACTGGCGTGAAATGGTATCTCAATGTAGTTTTGACCAAATCTTAATTTTTGCCCTCTGTGCACCTGCAGGCCAAACACTACATTGTAGCTTCCAAGGCTTGGGACTTGCATCCTCTGAAGCCATGGCCAAAGCTGTACATTGGCCCCTTTTAGCCATGGCTGAAGCAGGAGTGGCTAGGACACAGGTTGCCATGTCCCAAGGCTGCACAGAGGAGAAAGGTCCTGGACCTGGCTCACAAAACCATTTTTCTCTCCTAGAACCCTGGGCCTCTGATGGGAGGGGCTGCTGTGAAGATCTCTGAAGTTCCCTGAAGATATTTTGTTTGATGTATTGGCAACTAACTTTCATCTCCTCATTATTTACACAAATTTCTGCAGCGGGTTTGAATTTCTTCACAGAAAATGGGTTTTTCTTTTCTACCACATGGTCAGGCTGGAAATTTTCCAAACCCCTATGCTCTCTGTCCCCTTAAAACATAAGTTCCAATTTCAAGCCAACTTCTTGTGAACACATATTATTGAACACTTTCAGAATCAGCCAGGTGACATCTTGAATGCTTTGCTGCTTAGAAACTTCTTCTGCCAGGTACCCTAAATTATCTTTCTCAAGTTCAAAGTTCCACAGATCTTTAGGATGGGGCACAATGCCACCAGTTTATTTGCTAAAGCATAGCAAGAGTAACTTTTACTCCAGTTGTTAGTAAGTTTTTCATCTCCATCTGAGACCACCATCTCAGCCAGGACTTCGTTGTCCCTATCACTATCAGTATTTTGGTGAAAAGCATTCAGCAAGTCTCTAGAAAGTTCCAAACTTTCCCACATCTTCTTATCTTTTTCTGAGCCCTCTAAACTGTTTCATTATCTACCCATTACCCAGTTCCAAAGTCTCTGCCACATTTTCATGTAATTGTTGTAGTAGTACCCTATTTCAGTACCAATGAACTGTATTAATTCATTCCTCACACTGTTATAAAGATACTGAGACTGGCTAATTGACAAAGGGAAAGGGTTTAATTGACTCACAGTTCCACATGGCTGGAGAGACCTCAGAAAACTTAGAATCATGGGAGAAGGCAAAGGGGAAGCAACAACCTTCTTTATAAGCAGCAGGAGAGAGAACACAAGGGAAACTGCCACTTTTAAAAACATCAAATCTCGTGACAACTCCCTCATTATCAAAAAAACAGCATGGGGGAAACAGCCTCCATGATCCAATCACCTCCTACCAGGTTTCTCCCTTGACATATGGGAATTACAATTTAAGATGAGATTTGGGTGTGAAAACAGAGCCTAGTGATATCATGGACACAGCAGTCAAGAGTATAAATTTAGATTAGAAGTGGTGGATAGATTATTTCTAAAACAAAACTTGTTATTTCTAGGAGTGACATAGTGGGATTTAGGGCAATGTAAGGCAAAGACGGAAAATGCTTGAGAAACCAGACAAAGTATATTCTTCTAGAATTTAGAAGAAAACTGTGAAGTAATTGTTAACTAAAATTAGAAATGAGGGACTAATTGCTCTCCTGCAATAAACAAAAATGACTCCTGATCATATAAGTTATATAAACACATTGAATTTTAAAGAAATTCATCCAAAATTGAGTAAAATCAAAGAAGTACTATTAAGTGACAATATGTACCAGGTGATATATAATTGGTTATAAAACAAAATAACTAAGAAATATAACCAATTAACCAAAAGAATTGAACTTCATAAGGTACAATCAGGAGACAGCTCTATATTTTATTCTACATTTACCTTCAATCACAGTTTTTCAGAATTCTCTTCCTTGTTATTTAATCATGCAAATTTTTAAATAGTCTCAGATACAAATGAAGATTTTTATTTAGGTCTTCAAAATCCCAGTGTAAGCCAAAGAGAACAGCTATCTACTTTCTCCATCACTGACACATGGTGCAGACAGAAACAACAGATGTTGGTTATGGGACATAATCTATACAACCTTTCTTATGGCTTCACTCACCCTTGTGTTTCTAGATTTTCCAGGATCAGGAAAGGATAAAAGGAATAACAGTAAAAGGCTACATTTTTCCCCCCAATTTGAACTTTTTATTGTTCTCTCTGAAAAGTTGAATGGTCTCATTCATGGCTGGCTCTCAAATACTGTTTCTTTTTCTAAATTGTATTACAGAATTGAATAGATGAATAATTGATTAAAAATCTCTAATAAAGTCAATTAAATTTAATGTAGAAGTTTAATAAATATTTGTTACTATATATTCTATAAATCATTTATAATATTTTCCTAAACAATAATGAATAATCCCATATATTAAATGAAAAGGATAAGATAAATTGAAAAAAATACGTGAATCCCTTAATATATTACAATTTTATTCTCTTTTTAATGCAAAAAATGTATTTTGGCTTTATTCAATTACATATTTTGATTTAATTTCTTTACATTCCTGTATAAAAAGTAAAGAGACTCTAAACCAATAAAATGTCTTGAACTTTCTTTCAATTCAAAATTGGGACCATAGGAAAACACCCTATACCATGATGATCTAGGAAATCTTTATAATTTACCCTCTGAGTAATAATGACTATTTTATTTTTATACTAAATTTAACTTTACATTTATTAATAGAAATACCATATTAGATGTTTTCACGTTACATTTGAACACATCTACTTAGAAGTATTCTAGTATGTGTTCTTAACATATTCTATTAGAAATATTAAGTAAATAGCCCATGACTGTACATAGGAACTTTAATTTGTAGCTCCAACATACCTGACTTTAAATATTGTCTGTAAGCTTATATAGTATGTGTATTCTGTGAGTATAAAGAGCAAGCACTGAAGATACTTATACATCATAAGAGCGTGCTTCATAGAAGATCTAATTGTTGCCTGTCCAGTGGCAGAATATCCATGAATTAAATGTATTGTAAAATTATCAGGGCTGTGCAGAATCATTTATCAATTGCCACAATGGACATCGTCATCAAATTTTTAGATCTGCATAATTTCAAAGTTCCCCCAAATAGAGTGGTTATTAGCATGGATAGTATATAGCCTGAAAGAAAAAAAATGAATGGTTTTAAACACTAAGACAAATTGGGAGAAAAAATTCTTACAGAATCATAACATTTACTAAATATATATCTGTTGGCTTAATAAGAAGTTATAGAATTCAATTTTTCAAGATAGTTTAACACATGATTTTTGTGTGTTTTATGGAACTAATTAAAAATTATAAAGAAACTGGGTGCAGTGGCTCATGACTGTAATCCCAGCACTTTGGGAGGCTGAGGAGGGTGGATCACAAGGTCAGGGCTTGGAGACCAGCCTGACCAACATGGTGAAATCCCATCTCTACATAAAAAGAAATACAAAAATTAGCTGGGCATGGTGGTGCATGCCTGTAATCCCAGCTACCTGGGAGGCTAAGGCAGGAGAATTGCTTGAGCCTGGGAGGTGGAGGTTGTGGTGAGCTGAGAGCGCACCATTGCACTCCAGCCTGGGTGACAGAGCGAGACTCCATCTCAAATCGTGCCATTGCACTCCAGAAAAAAAAAAAAAAAAAAAAAAAAAAAAAAAAAAAAAAAAAAAAAAAAAAAAAAAAAAAAAAAAAAAAAATTATAAATATACCAGGAGGGAAAAATAGATCTTATATCTTAATACAATCCAATTTGTAGCTTAAGATGTTTATAGATGTCACAAGACATAGTCATCAGAAAATTTCTTGCCTTGGACTATCTGGTCACTGCAATCAAATCATGAGGCAATGATTTTCAAGGAGTCATACTCTTCATGACATTGATTAATTCCATGAGAAATCTATTTAATGATATACAGATAAGATTTTAGATTTGAGGTGTTATAACTTTATAGACAATTTTATAAAATTTCTGACATGTTTTTAGTGAGTTATTTTCTTAACAAGAATTTGTGCAAGGGACATAGTAGGTTTAGAGATGATGAGAAGCCTTAATTATATACTTGTCTAGAACAACAGACAGCTTTGCAGAAAGGTGGAGTCTATTAATAATATGTATAATAACTGGTCACTTGACATTTGATTTTGAATCTGACAACTTGGGCCAGTTGTTTTAGAATTCTCATACAACCTAGTGTGCTGAAGAATGAATGCAAGGTATTTCAGTGATGGCAGTACATTTAACACTGTACTTAAACATACTTTTCAGTGTAAGCAGAATTTTAAAAGTAAGTAATTTTATTATGAGAGAATGAGTCATTTTTTTGAGAAGGCTAGTTTTTAAAGTGGAAGGACTGAGCCTATTTATTAAACATGCCTAGAAATATCTGCAGGAAATATGAATAGAAACCAGTGACTGCTTTGTAAAATATACCTTAAAGTTACATTGTTACTAACTTGGGTTTTTTTTTATTTCAAGTAAGAAACATGGAATGAGGTTAACTTAAGTAAAAAAAAAAAAAAAAAAAAGAAAGAAAAATATTGCTTGCAATAACACACTGTGGTTTTCTAAATTGAGGAAATATTATGGGAAGAAAACAAACTAGAAACTGTAGTGGGGAGTTTGTAGGTATACTGAACATGACTTTCTGAATTCTTATGCCAAAAACAATAAGCTAGAATTTTTGTTCTGTCTCCTTAAAAGTTCTGTCTGCTTAAAAGGATTCCAAGGAAATAGGTAAGCCTAATGAATGAGCTTTAATTATACATCACATATTCAATAGGAGAGTGGAAAAAAATTTGATTGACAAAACCCATTGATTGTGGGAAGGGTTGATATTTTTTAGAAATTGGGAAACAAATGCTGAATTGTAAAATTTTGTTAATGTATAATTCATTTTGAAATCTCAACTTCATTTACATTTTTAGTAACACTACCAAAAGATTCATGAACTTATTATCTTCATTTTATTTTGAGGAAAGATGCAAAACAACTGCCATCCTCATATTATAACCTCCAATTTACAAAAACCGTCCTACTGTTCCATAATTTCAATAAATTAGAGAAATTTCAAGTATTTTCCTAACAACCTTTGTACCTGCTCAAGAACAGTGATATAGTATATATTGATGATAATATTCATTTATTTAGTATATATATCAGTAGCATATTTCTGTGGGAAAAGAATAGACATTTAAATACTGACTTTTATGTGTCAGAAATACTATTGTATTTAATTATTAAAAACATGCTTTGAGACATGCATTAAAATTATCAATTTATTAATAAGACAAAAAAATTCAAGGAGATTAATGACTCACAATAAGAAAAAAACATGTGAATGAAAAATAAAATTCTTCCCTATATACTCTTCTATTTTATGCTGTTAGATTAAGTAGAAAATACAAACAGGAATAATATGTTGTCTTCAAAGAAATTATATTTTGGTCAATGGTATAAATCCTATAAATTAAAATGATTAAGCGCAGAAATATGTACAAAATTATAGGTACACTTTTATTTTATTTATTTATTAGGAGACGGAGTCTTTAGCTCTGTCACCCAGACTGGAGTGCAGAGGTGAGATCTAGGCTCACTGCAACCTTTCAATTCTGGGTTCAAGCAATTCTCCTGCCTCAGCCTCCTGAGTATGTGGGATTACAAGTGCGAGCCACCATGCCTTACTAATTTTTTGTATTTTTGGTAGAGAAGGGGTTTCACCATTTTAGCTGGGCTGGCCTCAAACTCTTAGCCTCAAGTGATCTGCCCACCTTGGGCTTCTAAAAGTCTGGGATTACAAGCATGAGACAATGCACCTGGCCTATAGATACAGTTTCAGAGAAAAAAGAGATTATTTTGGAATGAGATAATGAATCAAAGGATTCTTTGTAAAAAGTTTAGAATTTGATAACAGCAATTATTTTAAAAGATGTATCAGATGAAAAAGTATTTTATGTGAAAGGAATATTGTGAGTTAAGTCAGTGGGATGGAAAGTTTGGCCAGAATTTAACATGTGTGGCTTTTAACATAAGAATAATAAACAATTTGTAATGATTTTATATAATCTAGCATCCTCTGTATGAAGGGAGAAAACTTTTTCTATCAAAATGCTCTAAGAGGAAAATATTAGAGCAACTATTTTCATGAATATGCTTAATAAATAGTTAAGGAACTATTTTTACTAATATGCTTAATATAATATTAAAAATAGTGGTGGAAAGTTTCCATTCTACATTCATTAAAATTAAATAATAAATTTTGGTGAAAATAATTCCTACTTGGGTTTTGCAAAAGAGAAATTTGAGTCTTATTAGTATAATTTTAAATCATTTTTATATACAATTATAATTTTTTTATAAACTCTTCACAAGATACTGAATATTTTTAGCTAACTCCTTTCTCATTTTTAAAATTCATTTGGGACTGAGGAAGAAGTGCTTGTCAAACTTTAGAGTATTTTATAAACAACAAAGGTAGCATTTTATCTGCTACCATTTTACCCTTCACTGCTGCACAGAAGTGAGGAGGCGAAGTCATTTGGGGATCTGGGCATTAACTTTCTTACAAGAAGGTTACTTTCCAATATTGGACAAATATAGAGTTTTCCAAAGAGGCACATTTCATTCAGGTTGTACAGTTAATGTCAAGGTCCCAGAAGGTCATTATCCTTTTCAAGTCAGTTGGAATGACATCTGCCTCAAGCAACCTAGAGGCACAGCTGATTGTTCCAGTTTTATAGTAAGAATATAAGCTCTTCCTGTAACTTGTGATTTATGTCAGTATAACTCTAGTGTTAGAACAGATGCATTTGGGAACAAGAGGTAAGAAATATAAATCAAGTTTATTTACTTAAAATATGACTGGATTATAAATGGAAATATATACAAATAGCTATTAAAATAAGTGTGGTTTTAAACTTCAAAGTCTCATTGAAGACTTGAATGACAGTAAAGGGAAAATTGTTAACTCCACATTCATTGCTGGGTTTCCAGATTTTATTTCTTATAATACTGCTTAGCTTTGCTTAAAAATAAATGAACAAATCAAAACTATATATATATACACACACACACACACACACATATATATATATATGTGTATATATATATATGTGTGTGTGTATATATATATATGTGTGTGTGTGTATATATATAGTTTTGATCATTTATTTTTATACTGTATATATGTGTGTGTATATATGTGTGTGTGTGTGTGTGTGTATGTGTGTGTGTATGTATGTATATATATGGCCCCATTAGAGAACTCATAATTCAACCTCATACTTGTTATTCTTATAGTTGTTGTTACTCTTGTAAGCTCTGGTCCAAGGCTGGACAAAACCTTTGCTCTCAGTTCCCATTAGCATGACCATATGCTATATTTCTTACACAGTTCTTAACAGGAAATAATATGCCATGTGATGCTTTTGCTTAGAGGGGCTGTGGAAGATGTAACCCAAAACAAAGAAGAGAGTGTAGATTCTTACAATAATCAAAATTTTGGCTCACATGATTTTTCAAGCTTTCCTTATATTAATGATTTAAAAGAAGATCTCATTAATCCTCTTGCAGTGGGAAAATAGATAATCTATTCCACCTCAAAAGATCATAGGCTGAAAGGGAGCCAGATCATAGAATCAAAGCTCAGCAGATAGTTACTGCATACTATAAAATATACAATTGTATCAAAATTGGAGCAGATTCCTGAGGCAGATATTATGATTACAATTTAATTTGTTGCTGTGTGTAAAATAAGATATAAGACCAAGTTCAAGGCTTTGCTACCTACTGATAATTGCAGAGTGGCTGGTGGTAGAGAACATGAGGAAGTTGTGTGGTTTTTAACTATGCTGTCACCATCTTAAAAATGATGACTTCGTTCAACGCAGATGTATCAATAGATTTGCTTTATTTTTTAAATGACTTGCTTAGAAACATTATTTTCTTATAAGAGCCGATTAAAAGGGAGTAAAGTTTTAATATTGATAATAAATTTAGAGCATGTTTAATTGTTATATATTCTACTGGTGAATTGCAAGTTCATGATATGACAATTGCAGGTTACTTTTACTATTTTAATAATCTTCATAGTACACACACACAAACACACTTTTCTTTATTCTTGAATTTCAAGAGAAGATACTTTTGCTGATCACAATTGATATGGTTTGACTGTGTCCCCAACCAAATCTCATCTTGAATTCCTCTGTGTTGTGGGAGGGACCTGATGGGAGGTAATAGAATCATGGGGGGCAAGTCTTTCCCATTTCTACACTTGTGATAGTGTATAAGTCTCATGAGACCTGATGCTTTTAAAAAGACAAGTTCCTCTGCACAAGCCCTCTCTCTTTTTGCCTGCTTCCATCCAGGTAAGACATGATTTGCTCCTCCTTGCCTTGTGCTGTGATTGTGAGGCTTCTGTTGAAGTTCCATGTCAAACTGTAAATCCAATTAAAACTCTTTCTTTTGTAAATTGCCCAGTCTCTAGTGTATCTTTATCAGCAGCGTGAATAATAGAGTAAATTTGTCCCAAGAGTGCAGTGCAGCAGAAAAGATACCAGAAAATGTGGAAGTGACTTTGGAACTGGGTAATAGGCAGAGGTTGGAAGAGTTTGGAGGGCTGAGAGGAAAACAGGAAAATGTGGGAAAGTTTGGAACCTCCTAGAGACTTATTGAATGACTTTGTCCAATATGCTGATAGTGATATGGACAATAATGTCCAGGCCGAGGTGGTCTCAGATGGAAATGGGAAACTTGTTGGGAATTGGAGCAAAAGTGATTCTTATTATGTTTTAGCAAAGAGACTGATGACATTTTGCCCCTGCTCTAGAGATGACATTTTGCCCCTGCTCTAGAGATCTCTGAAACTTTGAATTTGAGAGAGATGATTTAGGGTCTCTGGTGGAAGAAATTTCTAAGTAGCAAAGCATTCGAGCCATGACTTGGGTGCTGCTAAAGACATTAAGTTTTATAAAGGAAGCAGAACATAAAAGTTCAGAAAATTTGCAGTCTGACAATGAGAGAGAAAATACAATCTCATTTTCTGAGGAGAAATTCAGGCCAGCTGCAGAAATTTGCATAAGTAACAAGGAGCTGAATGTTAATCCCCCAAACAATGGGGAAAATGTCTCCAGGACATGTTAGAGGTCTTCACTGCAGCCCCTCCCATCACAGACCTAATACCTGGAAGGAAAAAGTGGTTTTGTGGGTTGGACCCAGTGTCCCTGTGCTATGTGCAGACTAGGGACTTGGTGTTCTGTGTCCCAGCTGCTCCAGCCATGGCTGAAAGGGGCCAACACAGAGCTTGCACCATGGCTTCAGAGGGTGCAAGTCCAAAGCCTTGGCAGCTTCCAAGTAATGCTGCGTCTGTGAGTGCACAGAAATCAAGAATTGAGGTTTGGGAACTTCTTCCTAGATTCAGATGATGTATGGAAATGCATCATTTATTCAGCATCAATGACATTGTGGCTTCTTTGCAGAAGTTTGCTTCAGAGGCAAGGCTCTCATGGAGAACCTCTGCTAGGGCAGTGCAAAAGGGAAATGTGGGATCAGGGTCCCCCACACAGAGTCCCTACTGGGACACCACCTAGTGGAGCTGTGAGAAGAGGGCCACCGTCCTCCGGACCCCAAAATGATAAATCCACCAACATCTTGCATCATGCACTGGGGAAGATTGCAGACACTCAACACTGGCTGGTAAAAGTAGCCAGAAGGGAGGCTGTATCATACAAAGCCACAGTGGCAGAGCTGTCTAAGACCATGGGAACACACCTCTTGCATCAGCATGACCTGGACCAGGGCAATGCATCCTTGAGGATGAAAAAGTGGGAGCATTAGGAGAGTGAGACTAAAAAAAACATGAGAAAACATTTGAAGGTAATGGATTTGTTCACTGTATTAATAAAACACATTTTTACAGATAAGACATACCAACCTGTACAATTTAAATATGCAGTTAATTGTAAAAAAGAAAAAAAAAAGTGTAAGTAAATAGAAAAGAAGTCACAAAGTTACTTGATGCTGAATAAATGTTTCAAAAACGGTATCGTAGGGAAGGGAAAGCCTCATATGTGCTATAAAGGTTAAATAACATGCCACTAGACTAGATACATAATGTGGGAAGGGGGGAGGGCATTTCAGGCAAAGGAAGCAAAGGGAGAATAAAACATTAATGTCAAGGAATGTTGGGAAGGAAGCAATAATACTGGGACAAAAAACTATGACAGGGTGATGAACAACTATGAAGATAACATTGTAGATAGATTTATCCTCTAAGGAATGGCAATACAGTAAAGGATTTACAAAAAGGTTCACATAATGAAGTATGTGTCAGTGTTAGGGAAACAAAAGTTCTGACAGAGAGCAAGACTGAAGGGAGAGAACATTAAGACAAGAATATGCAACGTGAAATAAGATAAAATTTAATATTTTAATGTTTTATACTCTATACCCTATTGACCTTAAGAACTTTTAAAAATCATTTAAAATATAAATCAAGAATATTTGTATGGTTAGATTATAAAAATCAAATTGCAAATAAAAGACCCAAATTCCAAAATATATTCTAAGTAATATATATATATAATTTCTGTTAGTAAGTGAAAAATCTATTTCAGTGATATCTAATAAACTTGCTAATTAGAAATAGCGTATAGTGTTTCAGCTGACAAATATGAGTCTGTCACATTTCATTATTATTAAAGTATTATTAGTATCCATTTCTTTCCTTCAAAGTCATAACAGCCTATTCACTAGATAAAATAAGCTAATTTTTCCAACATTACACGTAAAACAAGTCTTGTTTTCTGAATTGTTTGATGGTAACTTTTGAAAAGAACTTGCATGATATAGACAAAAATAAGTTACAAAATATGCGTTTATGAAACATGATTAAAACACAGTGGTACATGAGTCTAGAATTATAGAAAACAATCAGCATATAAATAGAATCTGAGAAGAAGTATTACCCTTAAAAACAAAGGTTGTATCATTTATAATATCTGTAATGTTCATAATATTAATCTTGTGGGTTTTTTAATTTTAAACAGACTTTTGGGTTTTGTTGTTTCATTTTACTTATAATGGACACATAATTTTACATATTTATGCGTTAAAATACAGTGTTTTGGTACATATACACATTGTATAATGATTAAATCATTGTAATTAGCTTATCCATAACTTTAAACGTTTACCATTTATTTGTGAAGATAGCATTCAAGATCATCTCTTTCAATTGCCTTGAAATACACAAAGCATTATTGTCAGCTATTGTCACTCTACTGTGTAATAAAACACCAGAGGTTATTCTTCCTGCATAACTATAACTTTGTACCTAATATTCAGATAGGCAAGTAACTTTACATCCAGTAAAACTTTGGCATATATGTAACCTGTTCTCAATGAATGGTAAACAGTGATTTGTCTTGGTTTATCATGTTGACTAACGGAGACATTACTGGTCATCATAATCTTTATTCAAATGTGTTTCCATTTGTAGGAAAATTTTGTTTATAATTTGAAAGTGCTCAGCTCTGCCTTTCTTTGTTGTTTATTGTTTTGATACAGTTGTCCACAGTTGTATGTTTTTGATGCAAATATTTTAGATTATTTAAAAGTATTAGTACGGAGGGTTAAAAATTACAACATATGAATACATTATCTAGCATGTTTATTATAGCCAAATAGAAAAGTTTGTCCCTTTTCTAATAGAATTTTAAACACATATGAGTTGTTTTTGTATTCTTTTATGAAAAATGCTCATTTCAAGAGAACACATTTTAAGTAATATTTTTATCAACTATATTATTTCATTAAAATTATAATGTTGTTTCACACTCTATTCAAACATCTCAACCTCTTAGCCTAGTAGTCATGATAGTCTGAAATAATAATGACATAAAATACTCTTATGGTGCAAATAAATTATTCTCACCTTTCTTGAAGACTGAGAAAGACAAAACACAGAAAATCAGTAAAAGATATAAAAGCAGTTTTCTGGAGTTTATTGGTTGTAGTTACTTGGCACAAGTATCTCTGTTCATCTGATTCTGTAATTACATAGTTGAGTCTCTGAAAAGGTAACGCAGTGATGAAAAGACAAAACTTGAAATTACACAATTAATTACAAACTATTTCTCCTAAGGCTGTATATTACACCTAGGAGAGCCTGAGCTTAAAGGTTATACTACTAATTCTCTTTTCAAATGGTACTTTTATTAGCCATTAAATATCACTCAGTGTGTGATTATTTTTACCCTTGTCTTAGAAATTGTGAACTTGAGACATTAAAATGGGTTAATGGCTTTAAATCAGACAATATATAAAAATCCCAACTAATTGGTTTTTATATTGTTTGGCTCAAGATACATGCAAAAAAAATGAGTACAAAACTTCAGGGAAAAACACATTAAATAAATGTGCACTGTACAATAGGAAAATTATAAAGTATCAGCTTTTGTACTCATCTCTGTTTAACATCTTTATCTTGAAAATGAGTGGGCTACTTTTGTAGTGAGGAAAATTCCCGCTAGTTAATCTGTTGCTGGTCCTACATGTATGTATGTATGTATATATATATATATATATATATATATATATATGCCATGAGACAACTGAAATTTTAGATAAATTATTGTATTTTGTAGAACACATTAACGTTAGACAGTATTAAAAATGGGGATAACCATTGGCTTGATAACATAAAGAATAAAATCCAAACAAACAGTACTATGATGAAAGTTGCAGCCAGACACAATGGCTCACACCTGTAATCCTAACACTCTGGGTGTCTGAGGCGGGCAGATCAAGAGGTCAGGAGTTCGAGGCCACCCTGGCCAATAAGGTGAAATCCTCATCTCACAGGCGTGGTGGCACATGCCTGTAGTCCCAGTTATTAAGGAGGCTGAGGCAGGAGAATCGCTTGAATTTGGGGGGTCGAGGTTGCAGTGAACTGAGATCGCAGCCAAAATGGTGCCACTGCACCATTTTTTCCCCATTTATTTATTTTATTGCATTTTAGGTTTTGGGGTACATGTGAAGAACATGCAAAATTGTTGCATAGGAACACACGTGGCAGTGTGATTTGCTGCCTTCCTCCCCATCACCTACATCTGGCATTTCTCCCCTTGCTATCTCTCCCCAGCTCCCCACCCCCCACTGTCCCTCCCCTATTTCCCCCCAACTGACCCTAGTGTATAGTGCTCCCCTCCCTGTGTCCAGAAATGTGACAGAAATGTGACAGAAATGTCACTCTGTCTGGGCAACAGAGTAAAACTCAGTCTCAGAAAAAAAAAAAAAAAAAAAAGAAAAGAGAGTAAGTTACTTTCTAGTAGGAGTATGTTTTTCTCACTTTTATATATTCAGAGTTTGAAAATAACATTGGCCAATACGTTGGTACTACATGTAAAATAGTTAAAAATGGAGCATATCATCGAGCAGTATATAAGTCTTTCAGGCTAGTTAGCATTAGGTAGGGGCATAAGCTACATAAGAAGTTAGGAAGTACAGTAGGTCGGGGACAGATGGTACAAAAAGAGTTATCACAAAATTTGTATTTCATATTTGGATTCAAACACACACACACACACGCATACACACACTTATACAGCATAGATTTGATACTATTTTATAAACATTTTTAGGAATATGCCCTCCTAACCAATGCACACAGAAGACCTCACTAGTTAACTCAATTTGTCATTAAAAACAGGAGAAATCAAAGCATTGAGGTAGTTCATCTTGGTAAATATATAAGGTCTTTATCTGATCATTTGGCTTCTTTTTATGTTTCTAAAACAAAATGTAATTTGGGAAATTCAAGTCATATATTATATTTGTAATAAATTTTGTCCTTACAAAATAAGAGTAAGTGAATGACTTCCCAGTGGTAAATATTTAAATACTTCAACAATTCTAATACTTAAATAGTGGATTGTAAATTTATTACTGAACTAAATAGTCTTCAAAGGTATTTTGTTTTGTCTTTAAAACAATTATCTAAGCTTTATGATTTAAGGAGTTTTTCTTCACCTGTAATAAAAATTTTAGTCTCTGAAAATATTATAATTTTATAGTTATCTGTTTGCTTTTCTAGAGGAGTATATACTCACTAAAAAGTGTTTTACTAGCATCAAGAGTAAAGGAATAATAAAATAATTATCAAATTGTATAGTTGCTACAAATAGTATGCTATGGGCTGTTTCAACAAAACCCTCTATAATTTTTTTAGACAAGTAACTCATCTCTGGTATATCCGATTATTAATGATTATAAAAACTGTAAATATGTGAAGCAGGTATGAAACAATATTTTTTTTTCTACTTCTTAAACTCTGGAGACCTGTCTATATCAGGAAATGTCACTTTACTCCTGGTGGTGGTTAGAATAGTCAAGCCATGCAAAAGGGATGAAAATGTCTTTTACCTCATGAGTTATTTCATTTAGGTCACCAGCTTTTTTATACTTACTTTGATATATGTTATTTAAGTGTTCAATTTAATTTTATAATATTGCATGTTTCACTTATACGTGAAAGCTAAGAAGGTTAAAATCTTGAATAAAAAGTGGAATAATGGTTTCCAGAGTCTGGAATGGTTGTGGGGAGGAGAAGACAAGAGGTGTTGGTTAATGGGTAGAAAATAGACTTGGATACAATCAACACAATCTAGTGTTCTGGCACAATAGGGTGACTATAGTTCATAATCATTTATTGTATATTTCAAAGTAACTATAAGATGAAATGGAATGTTCCTAATAAAAAGAAATTATAAATGCCAAGGTGATGTATATCCCAGTTACTCCAATTTGATCATGACAATGCATTACATTGTAAGCTTGATATTTAAACATGCATACACCTTGAAGAATCAAATAATCTACAAAATTTATCTATTACAAAAAAATCCACAGTAGCCAACCTTAGATCTCTTTTAATGACAAAAACAGAAATATCAAGGAGCAATGAGAGTATAAGCATGACATTTAGAAATATGGGGATTGTGTACTAAAGAATACAGCTGTCCCAAAGTAGGGTGAGTGGTCAGCTCCTCCCTTCAGCTAAGGCACTCTCAGAAGGAGGTTGGCAGCCCAGAGCTGTTTGCAGGTGGCCCTCCCAGCACCGGGAGTAACACATAATCCCGTACTGAAGGAGGATCCTCACAGTGTCACATGGCTTCTACCCATTCCCTACTTTGGTGTTGGATAGCCTTTTTTTTTTTGAAATTGCATATTATTTCCTTTCTTGATAACTCCCTGTTTTGTTGTATGCTCATAAAGAATACAACAAAATACAAATACAAAAAAAGATAACATGTAACATGTATATCCATATGTATGTATGTATATACATATGTGTATGTATGTGTGTGTGTGTGCATGTGTACATATATGTGAAGTAAATTAAAATGGAGACCAGAATTGGAGAACCTCTGAGCAGGCAAACCCATTAAGACCTCATTAGCTATATTATATTAATCTTGCTTGGTTTGTAAGCATAACTTAACTTGCGCTGTCTCTTGTACCTATAATATTTAGGGCTAACCAATCAAAAACCACTAATTATAGTTATTTAATTATGAATATTGCAGCAGGGTAGACCAAATAAGGCTTTATTGCTCTATTTATGTATTGATAATAATGTTAATATATTCGACTTTAGTGAGTCAAAATTGTCATTATTTCCATGTCCTCTGTATAAAAGCCTTCCCCTTGCATTTCTTCAGCACAGCCACTTCTGGGTTAGAGCATCATGATTCATGAATCAATGATTGTTCAAATAAAGCCTTTATAGTGTTATTGCACTTTTCTTTACCTTTTAACAAACACGTTTTATATATAATTGTATATAAGCATATGTAAAGATACATATATTTGTTATGCATAATATGTCTGTATTATATATATATATATGTATATGATCTACAAAAGTTCTGATTTGGTTTCCAATGCTAAATTTCACTTTTGTTCTTAGAGTGTCACAACAGTATCTTTCAGTCTTTCTATTAGTTTCATTTCTCTGCTCATATATTTAATTTCAAAAATTCTTTTGTCTCTATTTATATAGTACCTTGATTTTGTTTCACAGATGTGATAGCATTTCTTTTATCCCTGAAATGTTTAATATTGGAATATTCCTTTGATATCTGTGACCTTGACTCATATTTAAGATGGAGTCATTAAATTTTATTTGAGAATTTGTACACATGCATACTGTTTGTGGACTTCACATATGGTGACCTAGCTAGAAAATCTCACTGGAAAATATTTGTCAATGTATCAGGTGATTTTTGAGGAAATAATCAGGTTTCTGAGAATATAAGTCTTTCACTCTTTAGCTGCCCCTACTTCCTATTTTGGTGTGGTATTCTTCCTCTCAATTGTGGTAGAACTGTGGCCAGAAACATTGTGGTTCAGATACTTTCAGTTTTCTATTTCAACGGATAAAACTTTCAATTTTCTAAGATGAGGAGAGACAGTCTCTTTTGATTGTTTGAAGTAGAAAATCCAACTATCAAGCAATCTTCCAATTTTCGCTCTTTCATCTGAACCTACCTCTTGTTCCACAGTGCATGTCACTTTGCTGCTCAGCTGTCCATACTGTCATTTTAGGATTTTACTTATTATGGCCAACTCCCAGTCACCACTAGACTGTTTTTTTTTTTCCTTAAAATGCTTTTGCTATTATCCCCTCTTCCAACTTCCAGAAGAAACAGATGTAAATGTTTGTGCTTAAAGCAATGTCTTCAAACTGGAAATGCATATTTATCTCTTTAAAAATAGAGAAAAATTTAATTCTCTTAAATTATTACATATTTTTAGTAACACTTTAAACTCCTTTACAAGATGTGTACTATTGAATTCCATTTATCCTAGCAGTATTTATTGGGAAGGGAGTCCTTTCCCCATTGCTTGTTTTCGTTAGCCTCGTTGAAGATCAGGTGGTTATAGGTGTGTGGCTTTATTTCTGATTTTTCTGTTCTGTTCCATTGATCTACGTGTCTGTTTTTGTACCAATACCAAGCTATTTTAGTTACCGTGGCTTTATAGTATAGTATGGTGTTAGGTCGAGTAGCATGGTGCTTCTGGCTTTGTTCTTTTGGCTTAGTATTGCTTTGGTTATTTGGGCTCTTTTCCGGTGCCATATGAATTTTAGAATCATCTTGTTCTAATTCCATGTAGAATGACATTGGTAGTTTGATAGGAATAGCAATGCAAATTGCTTTAGGCAATGTGACCATTTTTATGATATAGATTCTTCCAATCCATGAGCATGGAATGTTTTTTTTCCATTTATTTGTGTTACCTCTGATTTCCTCCAGCAGTTTTGTAGCTCTCCTTGTAGAGATCTTTTACCTCCTTGGTTAACTGTATTCCTAGGTATTTCATTTTCTTTGTGGCCGTTGTAAGTGGAATTGTGTTCTTGATTTCACTCTCAGACTAGATGTTGTTGGTGTATAGAAATATTACCGATTTTTACACTTCAATTTTTGTATCCTAAAACTTGCTTGAATTGATTATCAATTCTAGGAGCCTACTGGTAGATTCTTTAGTATTTTCTAGGTAATAGAATCATATTATCAGCAAAGAGAGTTTGAATTATTTTCCTATTTGGATGTCTTTTATTTCTTGCTCTTGCCTGATTGCTGTGTTTAGAATTTCTGGTACTACATTGAATAGGAGTGGTGAGAGTGTACATCCTTGTCTTGTTCTGTTTCTCAAGGAGAATGTTTTCAGTTTTTGCCCATTCAGTATGAGGTTGGCTGTGGATTTGTCATAAATGGCTCTTATTATTTTGAAATATGTTGCTTGAATGCCTAGTTTTTCAAGGGTGTTTAATATTGTTTTTGAATTTTATCAGAAGCCCTTTTTGTATCGATTGAGATAATAGTGTGGTTTTCATTTTGTTTCTATTTATGTAATAAATCACATTTATTAATTTGTTTATGCTGAAACAACCTAGCATTCCAGGAATAAAGCCTACTTTATCATGGTGGATTAGTTTTTTGATGTGCAGTTATTTTAGTCTCTCTAGGTGTGATGTTAGGCTGTCAATTTCAGATCTAACTTTTTCATATGGGTGCTCTGCACAATAACATTTCAAATTAACACAGCTTTAGCTGTGTCCCAAAGATTCTGGTATATTGTATCTTCATTTTCGTATGTTTCAAATATTTTTTTTATTTATGCCTTAAATTTTCCCCAAAGTCATTCAGGAGGAGGTTAATTTCCCTGTAATTATGTGGTTTTGAAAGAGGTTCTTGGTATAGATTTCTATTTTATTGCAATGTGGTTTGGGAGTGTGGTCGATATGATAGGTTTCTTTAAAACCTCTTGTAAGCCAGGTCTGGTGGTAATGAATTCCCTTGGCATTTGCAAATCTGCAAAGAATTTATTTCTCCTTCACTTTTGAAGCTTAGTTTGGCAGCATCTGAAATTTTTGGTTGGATTTTTTTTTTTTCAAATGCTAAATATAGGTTTCTATTCTCTTCTGGGTGGCAGATTTTCTGCTGAAAAGTCTGCAGTTAGCCGAATAGGGTTCCCTTTGTAGGTGACCTAACCCTTTTCTGTAGCTGCTTTAATATTTTTTGTTCACATTGACTATGATGAATCTGATGATTATGCGTTTTGGGGATGGTTATCTTTTCTACTTTCTCACAGGAGTTCTCTGAATTGCCTGAATTTGAATGTCAAACTATCTAGCAAGGTTGGGGAAATTTTCATGAACAACATTTGCAAATACGTTTTTCCAAGTTCCTTTTTCTCTGTCCTCTTACAGGGACATCAATGAGTGATAGCTTTTGTCTTCTCACATAATCTCATTTCTCAGAGGTTTTTTTCATTTGTTTTTATTATTTTTTATTTATTTTTGTCTGGCTGAGTTGATTCAAATAACTGGTCTCTGAGCTTTGAGATTCTCTTCTTAACTTGGTCTATTCTTCTGGTAATACTCCTCAATGAGTTATTAAATTCTTGTAGTGAGCTTTTTAGCTCTGTTTGATCAGTTTGGTTTTTTTTTTTTTTCTTAAATTGGCTGTTTTGTCATTTAGCTATTGTATCATTTTACTAGGTTCCTTAGATTCCTTGGATTGTGTTTCAACTTTATTCTGAATCTTGATGATCTTTATGGCCATCCAAATTCTTACTTCTATGTCTGTCATTCCAGCCATTTCAGTCACATTAAGAAGCATTGCTGGGAAGCTTGTGTGGTCATTTAGAGGCAGAAAGACACTGATTTTTTTAGTTTCTAGAGTTCTTGCACTGGTTCTTTCACATCTATGTCAGCTGATACTCCTTTAATCTTTGAAGTTATTTTCCTTTGAATGAAGATTTTTGCCTCATATTATTTGATGTACTTAAGACTTAACTGTGTAATCATTTGGATTCATTCAACTGGCATAATTTCTGGATGATTTCAAGGGGCCACAGCTCAGCTCAGTACTCAAGGGCTGTGTGCTCTAACCCAGGCAGGTTGAGCCCAGGCCCAAAGTTTTGTTCTCTGGCTCCTAGATGTTGAGCACCTGCTGTGTTGGAGGGACTGAGGTGTTCCCAGTCTGCTGACAACAACATTCTTGGAGGACACCAGCCAAAGTGCTTCACTGAGGCATCAGGGCAGTGTGTTCCATACTAACATGCACACTGATGGTGGCAGGACTGAAAGGTTTGCACACATACTCATCAAAGCAGTGGGGTAGGGCTATGGGTGAAGGTACACTGGCAAAGCAAAAGCAGAAGGCTATGACTGGGTGCATTCCAGTAGGTGTCTTTCTGCAGAAGCTTTCTAATGGTTAAACAAGGTCTACTGGCAAAGGAACTGTGGCAGTAGCCACTGGGAAGTGCCCCCATTGGGCACCTGAGGCTGTGCTGTATGTGAGTTCAGTCAGGCAGAGACCTTGGGCAAGGCTGGCAGACAGGAGGGCAATCAGATCAGACTAGCTTTATCCCACAGCCAAGAAAGGCCTGTTTTGTCCAGGTCTCACAGCCAACAAAGGCCAAAGCCACCTAGAGGAGCATGGTGAGCATTGGGCTTTGAGTTTCTCTGGCTTTGCCTTACTTCAGTCATTAGTATGCTGATCCTTCTGGGCTTTGCAGAGGCTGGAGTACTGTCCCTGCCAATTCTCCAAGCAGTTGTCTCCAGCTCAAATGTCCCTGGGGATCATGGGGTCAACTGCAGCTAGGATTCCAGAAGTACATGGTCAGATTGGGCACTCCACACCTATTTATATCACCATTTCCCCAGGAGCTGCACAGAGCCAGGAATGAGTCGTGATATCACTTACCCCATGCAGAATTTCTGACTTTCTCCTACTTCATCCCAGGGTCAGCAACCTCCTTCTATCCACTCTTAATACATTCCTTCTGAAGATCTGCTTAGAGTGTGCCTATCTTCTAGATAGTCTAGTCTGTCAGTGGGAGAAGCTCTCTCCGATTGGGTCTTCTTGTCCATCTTAATTGCTTCATTCCTAATATAAGCATTTGCATTAATAAATTTCCTTTTATGTACTACTGTTGTGCCATGTAATAAATTTTGATATGTTGTATTTTTATATTTATTTAGCTCAAAATATTTTCTACATTCTCTTGTAATTCATCTCTGGCACAGTTGTTATTTAGGTGTGGTTCATCTGATTTCCAAATATTTCAAATTGCTTATATTTTCTTCTGTTTTTGACTTCTCATTTAAGTACATTGTGGTTAGAAAACAAATTCTATATGATTCAAATTTTTATGAATGTTGAGATTTATAGCTTTTGGATGAATTGTAAAAATTCTAAGTGCAATTGAAACGAATGTGCGTTCTGCTGGTGTTTTGTAAAATGTTCTGTAGAATTGAGTTAATTTAGTTTGGTTGATAATGTTCATATCATCTATATTGTTGCCAATTTTCTTTCTAGTTGTTCCTTCCATTTTGAATAGAGGTTAACTTCACCTATTGTTGCTGAAAGTCTATGTCTGCCTCTAACTTTGTCAGCTTGTCTTCATGTGCTTTGGTGATATCTTGTATATGCATGTACATTTATAATTATTATACATTCCTCATAGATTGATGCTTTTATCATTATACAATATCCTTAATTGTCTCTCATGACATTTTTTGTGTTAAAGTTTATTTTTTCTGGCATTATAGTCTGAATTGTAAAATTTTGAATTATTATGTATACATAATATTCATATTTATGAGGTACTTTTGATATTTTGATACAAGCATACAATGTGCAATGATCAAATTAGAATAATTGGGATATCCATCAACTCAAGCGTTTATTATTTATTTGTGTCAGGAACATTTCATTTCTAATCATTTAGTTATTTTGAAATATAGGATGAATTATTGTTAACTCTGTCCTATTACTAAACATATGTGTAGGTAGATGGATGGATGGATAGATAGACAGACAGATAGATAGATAGATAGATAGATAGATAGATAGATAGATACATGGCAACTCTATTAAGTTTAACCTTACAATTGTATATCTCTTCCCATTCTTCCACAATTAACATAGTTGTATCTTACCTTTAAAGAACAGCTGACGCTTGAACAAAAAGGATTTGAATTATGCAGGTTCGATCACAGGCTAATTTTCTTCTGCTTTTTCCAAACTTGTGACAGCAAAGACCAACCTTTCCTCTTCCTCCCCTTCTTCAGTCCACTCCACATGGGAAAAACAAGGACAAAGACGTTTATAATAATTTACTTTCACTTAATGAATAATAGATAGGTTTTCTCATAATTTTATTAATAACATTTTGTTTTGTCCAACTTACTTTATTGTAAGAATGCAGTACATGATACCTGTAGCATACAAAATATGAGTTAAGTGACTATTTTATGTATAAGAATTCCAGTCAGCATTAAGCAATTAGTAGTTAGGTTTTGGGGAAGTCAAAAGTTATATGTATATTTTCAATTATGCAGGGAATTTGTACCCCTAGGCCTCATGTTATTCAAGGACTAACTCTGTTTTTCTCTTGTAGGTAATATTGTTCAACCTTTTCTTTTTAAATACAGTTTAACAATTTCTCCTAATTTGAATGATGTTTAATCCACATTTCATATTATTATTAATATAATTTTATTTATATCTAACAGTTTGCTTCTTACTTTCTATATGTTACAGCTTTTTATTTTTATTCCCATTTGTTGTCTTTTTTATTAAAGGGGTTAATTATTTTCTAGTGTAACATTTTAATGCCTTTGATATTTAACTTATTTTAAAAAGTTATTATTTTAGTGGTTACGCTGGGATAATAATGTCTATATTAATTTATCACAGTATTCCTCAAAATAACATTAACTTAATGCTTCTAAAAAATAGAAATTTTGTTCCAATATAGTTTTAAGTTTTTCTAATTTCCTGTATATATTATTAATATATGTATATGTACATTCTTATGCATTTTAAATATATTATCAGAAGAAGAAAAAATATAATTATCGAGTTTTAAGCTATAATCAAACAAATCATTTGGAACTCTCCATATGGTGATCATGAACCTTGTGTTGTATTTATCAATCATAAATATAAATTTTATATTCTACATTTTTGAGATATTTCATCATTTAAGCCTATATCAACTGTCATTGTTTGTTTTCTTAAAAGTGGCAATTAGAGAAAAATATATTACAAGGCATACCAGTTTCTATAATTTTTAAGAAGTTTGATGTAATAAAGAATAACATAAATAGCAAAGTTCACTTCAGCTGGTAGGTTGGCGTGATGTGGATCAAACAATTCATTTGATTAAAGCCCTTTTTTAGAAATACACCATATTATGAGCAGAAATAAACTGAATGAATTAAAGCTCTGAATGTGACAAAGCAACATTTTTTAAAAATGATATTTTTGTTAATTTATGGTGAGAAATTTAGCTTGTTATTAATCCTCTTTTTATTTTAAACTTTGTATCAGTAAAATTAGAGATCAGACGCCTAATCTATCTTGATTTGTTAGAGAATCACTAACAAGTCATTGTAATTATATTCTTGAGGTTAACCAATATTCTATTAATGGGATGTGATTATTATTAATTAATTACTATGAATTAAACATCTGTTTTTCAAAAAAAATCTGAATATAAAAGTCATGTTTCATGTTTTCTGCCTCAGATATGATTGACTTCTTTATGGATCATTTCTTACATTTATTAATACAATTAAGCAAATTTACACACAAATGAATACCCTTTTACTAATGCATAACACATGAGAAAATTATTTGTATATATATTTCTCTTTTTTTTTTTCTACTCACCGAATCTAAATTGAACTGCTGAATACCATCTGCACTCAGGAGAGATACCATGATATAAATCTTTCTTGGCAGAAAAAAATGACACCTATAGCATTCCAAATCTTCATCTATTGGAGCATCCGCATTCTTTAACTCAAAATATTGGAAAATATGACTAATATGGGGATTTTGATAATGTTAAGCTTTTACAGGTTAAATAAAACATTAGTTCCATTTCATCTGTTAAACTACTTCATTTCAATTTGGGTATTTTTAAAGAGAATTGTTTTCAGAAACAAAAGATATGCTAATTTACTTTTTTGTGTTTATAAATATTTATTATAAAATCATCATAAGGATAGGGTGAAAATTCTAAAACTTAAAGCCATTTATGGGTCAATAGATATTTTATTGCATGAAGATAATTGTTGATATACTTAAGAAAGAACAAATTAAATGAATAGAAGAGCTGATGTAAGATAAGTGAATATTTAACCTAAGGTAGTGGATTTTTCAAAATGGAATAATAAAATACAGAAATCAATGAGATTACTATGAGAAATATCAGAGTACAACCATAACACTATTATTTATAATTTAAATATTAGAGATTAAAAATATAGTTTATAGTCCAGACAAAAATATGTCAGGAAGAAAGGAAGCAAATAATCAAAATAAAAATAGCTGACTTTTATAAATATCAGCCAAAATAGACTCTAAGGCCAAACATTATTATTAGAAACAGAAAGGGTAAAGGCATAGTGATTAAAATTTGAATTCACCAGAAAAGTATGCTTTTTAAAAAATTGGCCCTAAATATGTTACATGGGAAAAACATATATGTGTATATGTGTGTGCATCTATATGTATATATGGTAAAATTTATATCTGGACACTCTCTTTTGAGTAATTGGCAAGTTAGATAAGAGTTTATTTAGAATATTTGAAACCAGTTATCAAAATTAACCTTAAGAGTATACATAGAAAATTGCATTCCCAAATTGGAGAATATGCATTCTTCTAAGTTCATTTAAAAAAATTAAATGTAATATAATGCTATGCCATAAAGCAAGTTTCCATCTCCAGAATTAGGTATCATAATGGCCATCCTACATAATTAAATTTTCAGTAAGTTGATATCAGAATAGGTAGCCAGACAAACCTGCATATTTGCAAACAAAAAATTCTACAAAAATACTGCATCATAAATTGAAATAAATGTTAAAACATTTACTACTACTATATAAAAACAAAAAGCTGCATTTATAATTTTGTGGAATACCACCAGACAATCTTCACAAATTAATACATCGCCTAAATGAAGACTTAAGCTGAAATTGCTCAATTTTACTTGAGTGTATCCACTGTTACATTTTTAGAAATGTTATGAGCTTGCTGACATCACATTGGTAGCTTGAATAGTGGAAGCTACCATTCCACCATTATTATTGTGACACCACAGTTAGAGTTAAATGCTACAATTCAAAGATTTTATTTTTTTAAATGTCAGAACACCACTGCTTACATGTTTATATTTGAAAATAATATTCTAAAATATAAGCTGGAAGAAAATAGAGCTAAATAAAGCCAGAGAAAGCAGAAGAAATAATAAAGATAAGAGAAGAAAATAATAAAGTAGAAAGCAGTATCCTACAGACAATATTTACTATCTCAAATTAATTTTCTTAAAAAGTCTTAAAATGGAGGAAATACAAAACATTACAAAATTTGTCAAAGAAATTAACACTGAAAGAAAAACAATGTTAGGAATGAAATAGAGGTCATCAAATATGAATGTAACAGAAATTAAATATACAGATATATATTATAAATTGATATATTTTAACATAAGTAAAACATTTCTGTGAAGAATGGCATTGATATTTTTATAAGGATTGCATTGCATTGAATCTGCAGTATACATTGGATATGTATGCTTTTTTTTTTTTTTTTTTTCCTTTGGGATGGAGTGTCGTTCGTTACCCAGGCTGGAGTGCAATGGCGCGATCTCGGCTCACCTCCGCCTCCTGGGTTCAGGCAATTCTCCTGCCTCAGCTTCCTGAGTAGCGGGGATTACAGGCACGCGCCACCATGCCCAGCTAATGTTCTGTATTTTTAGTAGAGACGGGGTTTCACCGTGTTGACCAGGATGGTCTCGATCTCTTGACCTCGTGATCCACCAGCCTCGGCCTCCCAAAGTGCTGGGATTACAGGCTTGAGCCACCGCGCCTGGCCTGTATGCTTTTATTCTGTACACTTTATACTTTAATTCTTCCAATTCACGAGCATGGGATATCCTTCCATTTTTTTCAGTCTTCAATTCCTCTCATCATCGTGTTATAGCTTTTCTTGCAGAGTTCTTTGACTTCCTTGGCTAAACTATATATAGGTATTTTATTGTTTTTTAGCTATTGCAAATGGATTATTTTTGCTATATTGATTGCTTTCTGTGTATTGAAACACTATTGATTTTTGCATGTTGATTTTATACCCTTCAAGTTTACTGAATTTGTTTATCAGTTCTAAGAGATTTTTGGTGGATTCTTTATGTTTTTCTAAATACAGGATCATATCATCTGCAAAAAAAAGAACAATTTGACTTCTTCCTTTTCAAGTTGTATTCTATTTCTCTGTCTGGCCTAAAATTGCAAGCTAGCACTTCCAGTACTATGTTGAATAAAAGTGGTAAAAGGAGAATCTTTGTTGTATTCCATGTCTAAGTAGAAAGACTTTCAATTTATACAGCTCGTATATACCAATAAAAAAAGAAGTGAAACAAAACTAAAAAATTACCAGAAGTGACTTAGGAGTAACAGAAAATTCGTGTGGTCTTACCATTTTATAATTGGAGCCCATATTTTAATACCTTCCCATAATAAAATAACTAATATAGATTACCAGGTTTTTTTGTAAGAAAGATTTATAAACATTCAATAGCAAATAAACAAATCTAACCTTATAAAACTTTCCTATAGGTGAGAAAAATATGCTATACCACAATTAAACATCAAAAATTAGTTATAAATATACAGTGCTGAGTGAAAATCTAACAAATAGGATAATTTATGTAGTACAATCCTTTAGGCAAATAAAAAAGGCAAAATTACAGTATATAAGAATATATATCAGTAAAATTATAAACATCAGTTATTTGAAATATTCTATGTGAGATGGAAAAGAGTTTAGAAGAGATTTAGTAAATTTATTAGTTATGTCAATATTTTGATTTCCATTAATTAAATCTAAATAAATTTAACTATTACAATTGGTTAAATTACTAAAATTAAATGAGTTAATTTAACAAAGAAACCCAAAACAAAAGCAAAATGCAAGTTCTTGCATAAAACAAAGAGAACTATTTTAAGGAATCTTGGTTGCAATATTTCAAGTAGTTTGATGTTCTTGGTGCAAATCCATACTAATTTCTAATGCAATAAAATATTATATTAATCTATGATAATAAATTTTAAAATTATCTGAAAATGCCCTCTACATTTCTTGTTATAGTTTCATGGTTTTAGTTGTATGACAAAGAATTAAAAGTGATACAGACCATATTGCTTGATTTCAATTATACAAGTGAAAAATAAAAAAGTATATACGCTCATATAAATATATAGTGTGGGGTAGTGACTTAAGGGAGCCTGCAGGGGCTTCTACAGATACTGGTAATGTTCTGTTTCTTAAATAATGCATGTTTGTCATACCAACTTTTTCCAATATGTTGTCTAAATAACTAGATTTTTGTTTGTAACCCTAGAGATGAAAGAGAAAGAAAGAACTAAGGAAAGAAATTTCACAGTGGAATAAAAGTAAATGAGAAAGAAAGGAGATAGGAGGGAAGAAACATTTTCCTTAAGCTACTGGTCAAGATATTGGCACAAAATGGAAAATAATTAGGAGTTTTAAAATAACTCGAATGTCTTTGTATTAAAGAGTGTTAGAACTATATTGCTGTATCCAAAACAGAATTGAAGTCAAAATAAAGCTGTTTCTATGCAATGTGGTTACAAATTGTTTAAGGAAGATTTAACCAGAAATAATAGTGTCATATTTCAAATAGTACTAAAACATGAATCACAAATAATTTGGAAATGCAATTTGAAAAATATATCAAAGTAATTTAATATTATTTTACTTGGTGGTATCTATACTTAAAAAAAAAAGTCTAAAACCCTAGCATAAAGAATCGCTGTCATTCTGTTTTATTTAACAGCATCAGGTGGCACTCCAGTCTTACTTCTTTCCCCATTTTAGTAACTTAGCAGAGAGCTGTCTCAGTGGGACTTGGCCAGTCACTCAAACTATTCACACACATAGCTTTTCCTGGGTCCACAAATCTGCTAATTACATCTTAGAAAAACGAAGTCTTACCTCCCATTCCTCTTAGGCCAACCCAATGGTTCTCAAACCTTAATTAGAATCACATTGAGTGCTTGTTAAATGCAGATCACTGACCCCACCACCAGAGATTTTGATTCAGTAGGTCTGGGAGTTGCCTTATAATTTTTATTTCTTATAAGTTCCCATGTGATACTCATACTTTTGATCCAAGAAGCACACATTGTGACTCACTGGAGTGTCTGAAAATGCCCTTTACATTTCTTGTTATAGTTTCACTGGAGTGTCTTATCTTCTAACAATACTGATTAGATTATTTGGTCTCCAAGAAACAGAGAGACCTTGGCCTATCCTCTATTGAAGTATTTGGTAAATCCATGGGCCATCTTCAGCTTACAATCTGTATTGTAAAATATTGTCTAATATGAATATAGTGACATCTATTAGTTTTATATTATCTATTTTTCAATGGCAAGAAAACTTAAAACTCACAAAGTCTAAAGTAGGTGTTACATGTCCTATATTTTAAAATTTTACTGATCACTTATTCATTGCACTTGTCATGCGTGATATGACTGAAGAAGATTCAGTAGGTTTAAGCCCAACGGGAACGGACTCATGGAACATCTGCTTTTTAACCCATTAGGGGTGGTTAACAAAATCGAAAAGTGTTAAGGAGTTGATATTTTCTGGTGCAAACTTTTACCGTGTAAAAACTGAGATAAAAAAGAGGCATCAGATAAGTGAATATCAATCCTCCTATTAATTGCCTGATCTCAGATATTTTCACCTGATCTGAAATATTTTTGTTATCCCAATAGCTTATTTGAAGGCATTCCCCACAATGAGACACTCAGCTGTGATTACTTGTGAAGGTATGCACAGTCCTTTAAAACACACTGATTTTCTGCCTCACGTATTTTCTCATCTTTTGCTTAGCTGAAATTCCACTCCTCCAACAAAACATCGACATCTAAACTTTACGTGAGGCTCTCTATTTTAAAGAGATCAGGATAAGACATTGTTTATTTCTTTTGTATCATAACATTTCCCCCAAAAATTCTAGAGTGTGTTTTGATGTTGCTTTTATATTTATGTTTCATTTTTTCTGAAATAAGATAAATTCTATCAGTTTCAATATTCCGTATTAGGTATATGTTTAGACTTTTCTTCACCCCACACATCATTTGCATGCTAAAGATATTTTCTCTAAAATAAGGATAAATTGATGAACATAAAAAGCCTATACTCAAAACCATTTCCAATGCATTGCACTTGCTCATTTGGATGTAGTGTGAGCTGTGAAGCCAGGGAATACAGGTTTTGTTTTTTTGTCAAGTAAATTAGACAAAAGATTAAATCACTGTAGTACATTTCTCTCGGGCTCAAATAATCCCCAGCTCTGCCTGGTGTGATGTACCTTGAGGCCAGTACATACCTCAGGATGTGAGACTACATTGTTTTTTCTCTTTTATTTGGCACTTGTTATGCTGAGAGTTATATTAGAGATTCTGAAATCATATATGAAAAATAAGGTTAGAAGATAGAAAAAAGAAAACACTTCCTTAAATTTCAAAGTTCCTTATGAAGTGGGGTAAAGGTAGTCTGTTTCTCAAACCCAAGAATCCTTTATGCCCTGTATAGATGCAAACAAATTCTATAGATAAAACAAAATTCCCTACTTCCCCTCCAGTCCTTACATGTCCTGTTAAATAATAAATCAAAGAATGTTTAGTCTAAGTCTTCAGTTGCAGAAGCTCTCCCCAGCACTTTTCATATGGTTTTCTTCATCTTTTTAGGAGTCATAGCTATCGCAAGAGATTAGCTTTTTGGTGTCCTCATGAGTCAGTTAATGAAAAGATAGGCAAGAGTATGCATGCATGCACTGCCAGCATGATGTGATTTTGAACATGTATTAGTCTTTCTAGTAAATTTTGTTAACAAAATCAGAACTATTACCCAGTTATTGTTCTTCTAGTTTAGGGGAGGATTCACTACTTGTACTACTGTCTGTAAAGTGTTTCACCACATTGTAATATCTTTCACATCAGATGTGGCTAATATTCCCTTTTCTCTAGCATCTAGGAAAGAAACTTATGCAGATAGCATTTTGAACTAGAGAATTAAGAAAAATATATTTCTACTATCAAAATTTATTTCAGATATGATCGGGTTCTGTCAATAAAGTGAAACAGCTTTGGCAATTAGCCAAATATGAAACACATTAGTAGAATGAAATTGGCTTTTGCCTTTCTGTCTCAGTTGGATCTTTTCCTTCTACTGCCAAGTGTATGTTACATAAGATGTTTGAAGTAAGACAAACTTTAAATGGCTGTGAATGTGTAAAAATGACTTAACCAGCGGAAACATTTACTGTTTACCCCTCTCATCTTACAAACTGAATAATCTGCCACTATTTTTTAAATTATATGGACATATCATAATTTATTATTACTGAAAAAACTTATAAACTAGTGTTTTTCAGTATGGAATATTGTATATAAAAACATCCTACATGTTATCCAAAATATTAACAGTGATCAATTTGAAAGGTGAGATCACAGGCAATTTGAATTTTTTCTTTTCAATTAGATATAGTTTGTAAATTTTCTACAATAATTATGCTAACTCAGGTAAAAAATATCTTTCAAAACACAAAACATCAGGTAAATATCTTCACCTTTGTCACTGTGAGGTTGAAACCTTCTATTTTATGAAGACATGAGTCAAAAAAATTCCTTATAACAGTTTATGTTTGAATATTAGTACATTAATAAATTTATTTTTAAATTAAACTATTTATTATAATATAACCTATACTCATTGTGAAAGCTCTAAATAAGCCAGAAAGGCAGGCAATTTCATTCTTTCAAAAATATTTATCTTATGAATTTTAGGTTCTGGAGAACCAGCATTGACAAAAGGGAGACATTCTCTTTCTAAAATAAAGTACATTCTATTTAGAAGACCAAGAATAAATAGAAAAACATATTAAGAATATGATGCTAAAAACAGTGTTATGAATTTGTCTTCTGAGGTTCTATGAACATCAATAGTAACTCACCAACCAATACTTAAGGACCAAATATGAATCAAATTCTACTGGATATTTACATTACCCTTATATTCATTCAAGCAATAAGTATTATTCGGTTATAAACAATGGTATAATTGGTACAGAGAGGCCAACATATAGTCATTGAATTTGGATTTCTTTATTATTAATAAGAAGTTCACAAATTAAACACCATTGTAATATTTACCCACACCTGGGCCTTTGCTGTGTTCTCAATTGAAGGAACAAATTTCCTTTGCCTACAATAATTCCTGCAGGTGCTAAATTGCTAACAATGCCAGAAGATTTGAATAAAAATCTGATTAAGTCATTTGGGAAATATCCTTGTTCATTTTCAAAGTTGTTTTTGTTTTTTGTTTTGAGATGAAGTCTTGTTCTCTCATCCAGGCTGGTGTGAAGTGGCATGATCTCGGCTCACTGCGACCTCTGCCTCCTGGGTTGTCCCTGCCTCAGACTCCCGAGTAGTTAGGATTACAGGTGCTCACCATCCCACCTGGCTAATTTTTGTATTTTTTAGTAGAGATGGGGTTTCACCATGTTAGTGAGGCTGGCCTTGAACTCCTGACCTCAGGTGATCCACCCATCTCAGCATCCCAAAGTGTTGGGGTTACAGGCATAAGCTACCGCACCGAGCATTTCAAAGTTCTTTTGTTTGTTGGTTTGTTTTAAATCATATAGACCCCTTCCAAAAAGGATTTGTTACATGCCGCTCTGTTCTGCAGATGCAAGTATCTTGGACTAAACCAAACAATTTATGATGGGCTTCATAATTGTGGTTTAGGCTTATTTTCTGTTATTAGTTTGTCATAGCTTTGTACTAGACTTTTTTTTCTTTTAAGTAAAAGGGTCAGTCTCTGTTGCCCAGGCTAGAATGTAGTGCTGTGACCAGAGCTCACTGCAGCCTCAAATTCCTGGGCTCAAGGGATCCTCTCATTGCAGCCTCCCAAATGGCTGGGAATACAAGTGAGTGCCCACCACACGCAGCTCTAGATATTTTTTAAATAAAGGTTAATAATGACTGATTGTATAAAGTAAACCAGGCAGGATTTGGTAGATGGTCATTCTGTACTTGTAGTTTCTCCAACATCTTGCCTGATAATGTATGATGTGTGTATGTTGGTTGTCAACAGAATTCTTACTTTAATAAATAATTTAATTTGAAAGATATTCATAACCCCACTTTCTTTTTCTGTTGCTAAAAAGGATAGACATATCTTCTATAGATGATATGGTTCGACTCTGTGTCCCCACTCAAATCTCATCTTGTAGCTCCAATAATTTCCATGTGTTGTGGGAGGGACCCAGTGGGAGATAACTGAATCATGGGGGTGATTCTTTCCCATGCTGTTCTCCTGATAGTGAATGAGTTGAGATATGATGGTTTTACAAAGCGGAGTTTCTCTGCTCATGCCCTGTCTTTGCCTGCCACCATCCACATAAGATCCAATTTGTTCCTCTTTGCCTTCTGCGATGATATTGTGGCCTCCTTCGCCAAGTGGAACCGTAAGTCCAATTAAAACTTTTTCTTTTGTAAATTGCCCTATCTCAAGTATGTCTTTATCAGCAGCTTGAAAACAGACTAATAAATAGATAACAGACAGGCACTCAAATATGTAAGATGTGTTTGGAAGGGAGAAACTAGAGACTGCTAATTCTTCCAGCCTTGGGTGCTAATAAGAAAAATACACCTGTAACCCTGTTGGAGCAGTAGTATACTAGACAATTGGCATACATCTAGAGCTTCAGCCTTTAAAATACCTGAAGCCTCCAGAATGCTAATAGGCAGATACAGTGGGAAATAAGTAGGGAATTACATGCAAGATATGTGCTTGCAATAAGAGTAAGTATGAACAATACTAGTATAGAACTTAAAGAGAGTAGTCTAATTACTCCTGATGCAATGGATTTGTCACCATAGAGACTGTGTAGAGATACAATTGTTGAAACATTATTTTATGGTAATTGTTTATGTGTTATAGAGTAATAATTTCCCATCACATTGAGCTAAAATGCATGTCTAATGAATTCTGTTTCTCAAGGTATTTGAAGATAAATATGTAATTTGCATGATGTGTTTATTGACATTTACCATTTCAGTATGAGAAACTGGTAATATCAGTGATCATGTCAGCATCCACTTTCAAAATAGTAGTAATTTTTATGACCTGAAGTTGACAATTTAACTTGTGCAACTGCAGAAGATATATTTATATACCAATCTTTGAAGTCTAACTTTTCATTAAGATCAAATGATCATTCTAATTTCATTTAGTTCATTTTTGCTTTCAAGTTTTCTTTTACATATATGAAAAGTGAAGTCATGATTGCTAATATGTCACTCACATTAGTAGAAAAGGAATTTCACATCCAATTAAGTGATGTTCTTTTTATATAAGTCTCATTTGATATTTAAAGAGAAAACAAAATAAAGAAATTGAATTTCATAATGATTTGCTTTGTCCATCAAATTTCCTTTTTTTTTTTTAAACTAAGGCATGTCTTACCTTGCTTAATGTCCATCAAATTTCCTAAGTAAAACTTAGGAAGTTGATTCTGTACAAATTAAAACATTTGACATCCTTGTGACTGATACTGTAAATTCAGTTAAGAAGTTAAGAAGTTCAGGTTAAATTCAGTCATTAGCTTTTTGTTGATATAATATTTATGGAGTATGATATCAAATTATTATCATAACCACACGATCTTTACCAAATTAAGAACAATATGGAACATAAATATATTTGTAATTGGTTGTGGTACACATATTATTCATAATTTGCTACAAATTGTGAGTTTCTATATGCTTATACAAAATGTTATTGTAGAAATATTCCTGAATGTGTAATTAACATCTGAAAAATATACAGTGGGGTTTATTACAAAGGAAGACAGCATTTTTGACTCTTAGAAAATTAAATTACTAAAGTATAAGATTATAAATTAATCAAACATGATGACATAAATCAAACATGTTAATAGTAAAAAATTATGTAAAATATACTCTCAATTTAGAAATTAGAACTTAATATTTATATTAGCATTTGAAAAATTCATTTTTAAGGGCCTAAGATGAATGATTAGTTGTTAAGTGTAAGTTGTTCTTATTGCATATCGTTGCCTAATTCATTACCAAAATAATTGTCTTTATTTATTCTAATCATGGAAGTGCTCATTTGACAATTTCTTCATGTAATTTGAAGGAAAAATGTTATGAGTAATGTATGAAAAAGACTAGCACTCAGATAAATAGTGAGGATGATAAATATGAAATATATATGAATTTGTGGAGTTGAATTTGTTTGCTACTTGGATTACAAAGTAAGAATCAGGAATTGCTTCTGCAGTTGTACAAATTGAGATTAAAGAGATACAAATGGAACAGAACTATAATTTTTAAAATCACACATAACATCCAAGAGAATCCAAGCCTCTCTGTTTGACAGTCCCTGTATCTGCAATTTTTTTATTTCCTATAACTAATTAAAAATTGTTATTCATTTTATATTCTAATTCTTTATAAGAAAATAAACCTAGAGTTTAAACATAAAAGCCTGTATTATTCCTATGTCTCTTAAAATTTTTAAAATAATCTTTCTCAGGAGAAATATAACACTGATACAAATTCTATATTTCTTTCATACTTTTTTCTTAGATTGTTTCAATTTCATCCACTGAAATTTATTTCATTAGAAGTTATTATGTATAGAAAAAATAGGCCTGTCTGCTTTTAATCAAAATAGTTACTTTAAGATAAATAATGGGTGGCCAGTACCTTAAGAGGGTTTTTAGGTTATTTGTCCCTCTTGAAGAGAATCAGAAATTAAATGTCAAGGGTGGTTTATCTAATTGATTTCTAAAAACTTTCATCAAATAATTGTATACTTAATTACAACTTTTACTGGGTTTTATCCCCTCTCACTTTAATAGGATCCTGGACAAACCCAGATGATTTAAACATTTACTAAAATGACTGATAATAGTATTTAATCCAGTTTTGTTATTTAGGATGTGTTATTTAAAATAGTGTTACATATAATTTAAATCTGTTTATGCCCACACTTTTAAATAATTCATTATAGCAAACATCCTGTTGAAATTCAAATTTATTTTTATCAGAAAATGCATTTTTTTTCAAACTGCATTTTAAAGTTTATGGTTAATAGCATGTGGATATCTTTGGATATCCAGAGGTACTCAGGCTTTCTTAATTACTCGCCGGTTATTTGAACTTGACAAAGTTGCTTGTGCATCCCATGCCTTTGATTTCTCAGCTCTAAAATGATAATGACTTTTAAAACTTTATGGTCTCAATGTCTGTATCCACTCAAAATTCATATGTTAAAACCTAATCACCAAGGTAATTAGAAGGTGGAGCTTTTGTGAGGTGATTTGGTCATGAGGGCTTTCTCTTGATGAATGAGATAAGTACTCCTATAAAAGAGACTCCAGAGTACTATGTCACCCCTTCCACCATGTGAGGACATAGTCAGAAGGCACAGTCTATAAGAAAGCAGGTCCTCACTAGACATCATCTGCTGACACATTAATCTTGGACTTTCCAGCCTCCACAACTATGAGAAATAAATTTGTTATTCCTTTTTCTTTTTATAAAAAATTAGATTCAGGAGGTATGTGTGCTAGAGTATTACATGCGTAATGTGGGGATTCTAGTGGACCCATCACCCAAATATTGAACATTGTACCCAATAGGAAATTCTTCAACACTCACTTCCCTCCCACTGTCTCCCTTTTTGAAGTTCCCAGTGTCTTTTATCTTCATCATTATGTCCCTATGTACTGATTGTATAACAGTGAAAATATGTGGTATTTGATCTGCTTCTGAGTTCATTTAGGATGATGGCCTACAGCTCTGTCCATGTGCTGCAAAGGACATAATTGCATTCATTTTTTTTTTATAGCTGCTTCGTATTCTAGTAGTATATATATCATATTTTCTTCATGCAATCAACTATTGGTGAACACTTAGGTTATTTCTATGACTTTGCTATTGTGAATAGTGATATCTTTTTGTGTAATGCTTTATTTTCCCTTGGATGGATACCCAGTAGTAAGATTGATGGATGGACTCCATTTTCCACAGAGGTTGAACTAATTTACATTCCTACTAACAGTGTATAAATGTTTCCTTTTCTCCGCATCCATGTCAATATCTGTTGTTTTCATTTGATTTTTTAATAATAGCTATTCTGATTGGTGTAAGATGCTACGATTTATTTATTTGATAATTATTGGCGTATATTTTTCATGTGTTAGTTGGCTGCTTACATTATTTTCTTTTGAGATATGTCTATTCATATCATTTGCCCAGTTTTTGATGAGGTTGTTTGTTTTTCTCTTGTTGAATTGCTTGAGTTCCTTGTAGATCCAGGATGTATATCAGAGGCTAATTTGCAAATATTTTCTCACATTCTGTAGTTTGTCTGTTTATTCTCTTGATTATTTCTTTTTCTGTGCAAAAGCTTTTTAGTTATAATTAAGTACCATGTGTTTATTTTTGTTTCTTTTGGGCTGGCTTCTGGGACATTTATCATAAATTTTAGGCATAGGCTGATGTCCATAAAAGGTTTTCTAGGTTGTCTTCTAGGATTTTTATAGTTTCAGATTTTACATTTAGGTATTTAATCCATCTTGAGTTAATTTTTGTGTACGTGAAAGATAGGGGTCCAATTTCATTCTTCTGCATATGGCTGGCTCGTTTTCCCAGCAGGATTTGTTGACAATACTGTCTCTTTCGTCTTGTTTACCTTTGTTGACATTATCCCAGATCAAATGGTTATAGGTATATGGCTTTATTTCTGTATTCTACATTCTGTTCCACTGATCTATTTTTCTTTTTGTGCCACAATCATGCTATTTTAGTTACTATAAACTTGTAATATAATTTGAAATCAGACAAAGTGATGCCTCCAGATTTGTTTTTTGTTTTGTTTTATTTTTATTTGTTTATTATTATTTGCTTAGGAACACTTTGGCTATTTGAGCATTTTTTTATGGTTCCATCTAAACTTTGAACTTTAAAATTGTTTTTTCTAATTCTATGAAAAATGGTAATTTGGCAGGGATTGCATTCATTCTGTAGATTGCTTTGGGCAGTATAGTCACTTTAATGATATTGATTCTTCCAAATCATTAGCACGGGATATTTTTTCATTTGTTTGTGTCATCTCCAATTTATTCTGTCAGTGTTTTGTACTTCTTCTTGTAGAGAACTTTCACTTCCTTGGTCTTTTTTGTATACTGAGACTTTACTGAAGTTTCTTATAAAGACTAGAGATCACAACTACTTAGTTTATAGTATTTTGTTATAAGAGCATGGATTTACTGAAATAGGCAATAATGGTGTATAAGGTTTCTTTTATTATATCTCAAAAGTTATAGCTGGGTCCACCCACTTAACTATTAACCTATTGTTGACTTTTCGTTTCATTTTCTAGGAGTGAATGTGGATGTGATGATGTGTTTCATGTGGGTGTTCTAATTAATGTTGCTATTCATTTCTTTCAAAATAATGTGTTATTACTTATCTCATCACCTGTGCTTATATATCCATCTTCCTAAAAGGCTTTCTTGGTAGCCATATATATATCTAAAATGATTGTACCCATAATAATTGGGTTCATATACTCTGAAATACATTTCCTAAAAATTTATTAATGTAGATATTCTTTCATAGTTTTCAAAGGCTTTAATTACTGGTAATTTTACACTTATTTACACTTACCTTATAGCTATTTCACTTAATGTTAGATTCCTGCATGAAATTTATAGCAGAGGACCTCTCTGTCAACTATTTCTAAAATACTTTCCATATCACATTATTCTCTCCACCATTACTTTGCTTTATTTTTCTTCATAACTTGTAACCTGATATTCTGTACATTTACTTTTTAGTTTTATGTTGTGTCTTCTTCACTGCAATATAAAGTGCTTGAACATAGAAATTTTAGTGATCTTCATTATTTTACCAAGCACTAGCCACAGATGTTAATATTTCTTAATAAAGGAGTAAATTGTCAAATTGATTTAGTATGAATGAGTAAATTAATATACAATGAAACATACAAACAATTTATTTCTAAGTAAAATACTGGATATTTGTTATATACTACAAAACATTTCTGCTTTCAAATGGCTACAATGAATTATGCTGTTAAGGAAGTTTGTGTGAAGAGTTTCACAGTATAATTAGAAAGAACTAGTCATTTTAAGTAATATATGATACAGATCATTCAGGTTCATGGAAACCACACCATTTGCCTTTATACCTCTAACAGCCACTTCCAAATGCATAAATCTTTTCTTCTACCTGCTGTGTGACCCACTAGCACATGCTATTCATTTTGCACTCCAGAAGACATCCTGAAATTCAACATCTGGGAAGCATTTTACATGATGAGTAAAGTACTTGATTCTCCTTGGCACTATCGCCAAGTGTCACAATTTATGGAGCATGCCAAGATTAAGTAATGACCTTGTAAGCCTGGAGAGTCTTTTCTAGAGCCACTATTTGCCCAATGCATAAGTGAAAGTTGCAAATAGCAGCAAAAGTTCTTGATAATGATCCAGAAATAGTTTCATTCTCACGTTGTTGACCATCCTGCTGTTTGTTTACTAATTTGTTTATGTATTTATTTATGTGTTTGTGGTAACTTGAGTTTTTGCTTTGGGATTTGAGAAACTATATTGCAGTTTCTATATAGGCCTGTAGTCACATTTAATCTGATAGCTTCAGGATAATCTTTCTGATTTCTAAGATTTTAATTTGTCCATTGTTTTATCCTCATTTTCTCCTGTGTTTTGGTGTTTTGGGAGATATATTTCTATTTTCTACCAAGCTTGAGAAAAACACATTTCTTACAAGGATAGCCCCACACACTAACAGTCCTGTGATTATACACATATTACTTATCTGAGGCTCAGTTTCTCCATCAATTAAAAAAACCCTAGTAGAATTTCAATATAAGTGATGCAATAGTATTTACAGAGGTAATAGTCACAATAATTCTATAACATTTCTTGCCTATATCCTACAAATATTACATACCTGTCAAACACATCATAAGGCCAAAAAAATTCTTAAAGATAAACATAAAAAAGTAAATATACTTTATATAATAAATAATAAAAATATAATAATATGATATTCTAAAGTATCAATGGAAAATTCACTTGACTCTTCACAAATGAACACAAAATTTAAAACTTCCATCCACTTTTGCCATTTCTTTCTTCTTTTAATATAGGACAATTTTAACTCCACTTGCAATAAAATGAGGTTTGAGGAATATCCTTTCCTTACTCAAAATTAAATTAATTATGTTAAAGTTAGAAAATTAAAGTGAATCCTACTACAGCATTCTCTTAAAGATTGTGATAAATGAAAAACACAAACACTTGCATTGATTTTATTTGATTAAAAAGTAAAGACATTTTATTTTACAAAATATCTCAGTCACTCCTATATTGTAATACATTTTTACATATAAATTGTTGAAAATATGTATTAAGTACATGTGAGACAGAATTAAAATACATATTCTCTGGAAATTTACAAGTAAAAATATACTCTCTTTTAGAATAAAGCATTTAATAAAAATGTCATTTCAGACAAAGTCTAAAACAAAACATGATAATTAGTCTTCTGCAAATTATGGGACTTAAAATAATTCTTATAAAACTTTCCAAAATTAGACCAAGCTCATTTGTCATTATATGTTAATCTAATCATCACATTATATTGAGTTTTCTGCAATGAAATGTTCCAGCTGACAGTCAACCATCAGGATGTAGCCATCAATCAAGGAAGAGCTAGAAAACCTCTAGAGATTCTTTCTTGATGCTGAAGCAATTTGCATCATAGAAAGTGTCACCTTCTCTTTCTCTGTGATGATTTTCCTGATCCCTAGAGTGACAATTTTTCCAGCAGCACATGTGCTTCAACATCAAGAAAGAACCACTTTTACAGTCCCAAAACATATAGTGTTTAAAATTGATATCTACAACTATGTACCATAAATGCTACATTGGGCAGCTATTAAACAGTCTGGCTGTATTTTTAAAATTTGTGTGTTTGTCAAATGACCATCATGGCTTTAAGTTTCCCTCAGCTTGACTAAACTTTAGCCAGGGTTCTTATTGACTTTAGACCCAGAAGCAAACTTTGTTTAGAGCAATTACTTCAGAGAACTTATAATTGAAGATTCTTTTTCTGCCCATTCAAGATATAAATCTTCTCCCATTGTCTTGACAGTTTTGCAATCTGGAAATGCCTTTTTCAAGGGCTTGGTAGTCATTTCTTTGAAATGTAATCATCAAGGAGGATAAAGCCCCTATCTCCCAGTCTGTATGGGAAGGTAGAAGCTACACATCACTAAATAACACTTAGCAAATGCAGATGGCCTAACCATGTTGACCAGCCACCCCTTACCCTCTCAATGTCCTCTGTTCCTTGTCTACAAGCACACTTCAGTGCTTAAAACTTCCCCTCTTTTGTTTCAGTGGGTTTAGGTTGTTCTCTCTTGGTGTAATAGTTTTGGATGAAACTTGTTTGCTTGTTAACGCCATCCAATGTAATTTTCCTCTGACACAGGCCTAAATATAGTGTTATCCAAAAGACATAATTTACCTTTATTTGCCTCTTTAAAATTTTTTCCTATTTGACAGAATTATGGAGATTAAGTGCAATGACAAGAGAAACTGAAAATCAGGTAGCAAGGGATGAATTATTTAGCATACCTAGGGTAATTGAAACTGAAGCCGTCATCAAATAAAATAAATAGCAAAGAAATTCATTAAGCCATTATAAATCTTCTAAAATTATTTTGTATCATTTTCTCTAGTTTCTGTACCTGAGATGACACATACATATATTGTAACTTTAAACTAGGTCTCAGATCTTTGTTATTCTCTCGTATCTTCTATTCATTCTTTTGTTGTATCTCTGTGAATGTTTTGTATTTACTTTGCTTCAAGTCATCTAATCCTCTCTTTGGTTTTCAGTCTCCACTTAAGCCAAATCAGTAGGTTATTAATTTCAGATATTGTGATTTTCTATTTGAGAATAGTATTTTTATTTTAATAGACTGCTGCTTTTTATATACATTATTATTTCTTCAGTTTTTCTTGATATATTTATAATATTTTATAATCGGGTAGGCTATGCTAGTTCCTACATATGTATCATTTGAGAGTCAGCCTCTTTTTCTCTCTTGATATTACTCATCATGTCCCTTTTTGTCTGCCATGAAATTATATTATATGCTGTAAATTTGTTTATAAAAATGCAGATCCAGAATTTAATGTAATTTCACCCAGGGAGAATTCACTCTTTGCTCAATCAGGAAGATGCTATAAAAAGCTGATCATCTGAATCCAATCAGCTTATTGCTTCAGTTAAATCCAGTTTACCTCTGACTTCAAAATCCTGATAAAAAATAAATTGTCACATGTATGCTGCAGGTTTTGTTACCTAATGATATTTTCTTGCCTAAAAAGTCATGTAACCATGGAATATTTCACTTCACCTTCTCAGCCCTCAGCAAATACCCAGTGGGAAAAATTGGCTATGCGTTTGGGGATGTTCCAGGTTCCAGTCTGTCAGGCAAGGTTACGTGACTATCAAAAGGTCTGTTGGTTTCTCCTGCCACTGAATCCCTCTACTTATCTCAAACCTACTCTTCACCTTGTACCCAGATTCAACAATTTTCCCTGGAGATTGAAGGGTAGGAATGTCTGATGATCTTATCTCACCTAGGTAGTACTGTTCCTTCTCTGGATTTTTCATTTCAACTTTTTAGAGTCAAAGGATGTACATGATGGTTTGTTGCATAAGTATATCGCATGATGCTGAAGTTTGGAGTATGAATGAATCTGTTACCCAGATACTGCGAACAAATACCACATGGTCATTTAGATAGACATGGAAAAATACTTTCCATAAAATCCAGCCTCTCTTCATGATAACAAAAACATATCAAAAAACTAAGCATTGAAAAAACATACCTCAAAATAACTCTCATTCTATGAAAACCCAAAGGCAGCATTATACTGAATAGGCATACTCTGGAATCATTCCTTGTGAGAACTGGAATAAGACAAGGATGCCCACTCACACCACTCCTATTTAACATATTCAAAGTCCTAGCCAGAGCAATCAGGCAAGAGAAAGAAATAAAAGGTATCCAAACAGGAAAAGAAGAAGTCAAACTATGTCTATTCTCTGGAATTTTAATTTAACTAAACTTATTTGCTTCATGATTATCTGATATACTTGAAAATATGATTTATTCAGATTATTCTAGTTGTTTCAATCACCATCTACCATATTATAACTAGATTCAGGGGTCCTAAAACTGCTTTCAAAATTCTTCAATATCTCATTATAGTTTTGGAATTTTTTATAAAACTACTCTTGATTATCAAACCACTCTTTATGTTATCATTTAGAACAATATTTCATGTTAATTTTCTTTCATCCAGTCTTTAACATGTAGAAGAACATTTATTTCCTAATATATCCAGCCATCTCACCGTCCTTTTGTCTCTCATATTTGCCTGATATGTTCTGTGCTAAATTGAATCTTACCTGTTTTTTCTGCCCATTGAACTATTATAGTTTCTTCAAGGGTGAGTTCATATTTCATATTCTCAAGAGAAATATATCCCTAAACTTCCTTAAATTTCTCTCCTTTTTACTATTGTAAGTCTCAATGCATGAATGTCTAATTAGCTTAGCCTGTTTCTCTCTATTCATCTACCAGCCCCTTACAGAAAATTCTGTACATCTCAATTTCGAAAACTTGGCAGTATCAATGATGACATGTTATGCTCACGGAAATCTGTTTAGAAGGGCTACATGCAACCTTATATCTAAAACATAAAGATTAACCTTAAGTATAAACAGATGTGTTATGATATCATTGTGTTAGATAAACAAAAATAGAATGTCTATGGGACTTTATCCCATTGTGGTACAATTTTGGAGGCAAATTTACTTCTAGCCCATTGTTTTTTAATTAAAGTTTTAGCAGTGGAAGCAGTTTAAGTAAAAATTTCTAATATTTTTGTTTGTTTACAGAATTTGCCACATCTCCCAAATTCTATAGGATGTTTGTCTAACAGTGGTAAATTTCCTTTTTTCCCACATTTTGATTTTCCCTTTATTTAAGAAAACATATCTGAAAAATTATGAGAAAGACAATCATTGGTACTACACAATTCTCTATAGGTATGTATAAACAATCAGTTTAAAGTTCTGATAATTTATCTGTAATTTATCCCAAGCAGCTTCCAAGAATGTTACATACATGGAATGTAGGTTACATACAAATAAAAATATGCAGAGTCATAAACAATATTCTCAACTTTGTGCTTTATCCAATAGATAGGAACAATTTACCCTGGGATTAATAAGTATTTTTGCATGAGAGTGTTATATATTCTAAACAGTCTTGAGAACAGAAGGGAGAAGCACAGAAAGATACATTGTATCCATTTGACAAAGATCTAATACCCAGAGTCTATAAGAAATTTAAACAAATTTACAAGAAACAAGCAATCTCATTGAAAAGTGGGTAAACATATAATTGGATAAACATCTGAAATATAAAGTGAATATTAATATAAGTTTTAACAAATATAAAAATGCAAATATGGCATTATGAAATTTTCATTTTTATCAAATATATTTAAAAGAGGTAATATCCATTATGTATCTCACTTTAAGAAACAACATTTGAAACTTTAATCCAGGCAATTTTTAAATAATTAAAATTGGATTTTAAAGTAAACCAGCAAATGTAATATTTTGATACTTTATTATTTACAGATGTTGTACATTTTGATAACATGAGCCTAAGTACAGACCTAAAATATTATACTTGTTTCTTAAAAAGATTGTTTGTGTTATTCACTAAGCTAAAACTTGCATAAAATGTTCTGTCTTCATATATTAATATGTCATCGATTATGACAAAAATATTTATCTGTTTTTATACTTAAAAGTTTTATATTCTAAACTTTTATATTGTAGAATCTCGTAACAGGTACACAAAAAAATAATAAATTTAATATAGTGGTGTCATACTTAGGTGAGGCCAAATTAAATAAGGCAATACAATTAAAAGTAAATATGGATCATGCTACCAAAAATTGTATGCAGACTAGTTCTTTTTGATTCCAGGTCTGTATCAGTTTGCTAAGGCTGCCAAAACAAAGTACCTCTGACTGAGTGGCTTAAACCATAGAAATTAGTCACAGTTCTTCAGGATAAACGTCTAAGACCAAGTTGTCAGCAAGGTTGGCTTCTTCTGAGGTCACTGTCTTTGGTTTGCAGATGGCTGTCTTCTCCCTGTATTCTTGTATAGCCTTCTCTCTCTGTGTATATATGTTCTAATATCCTTTCCTTATAAGGAAACCAGTCATATTTGATTAGGACCCATGCTAATGACCTCATTTTTACCTAACTACCTCTGTAAAGTTCTTTCTCCAAACACAGTTATACACAGAGGTACCTGTGGTGAGGACTTCAACATACAAATTTTGGGGAACACAATTCAGACATAACAAGTACCCAGAGAAAATTATACTGTTTCATTTCTTCATTGTTACATGGATGATATGAGATTAAGATATTAATTAGAGAGCAATTTTAATGAAGAAAAATGGATGACAGTTATCTGAAAGTAGATGGATTATGATGGTGAAATTATCAGGCTTGCTAAATATTTTAGACTTGGAATGAGAACTACAATACTTAGTAGTTCTTGTTTTTCGTTGTTTTTCTTTTACATGCCTGTTTGTTTATTAGCTTACGGAGCCAGACATTTGCTGCTCCTATGACTTTGTAGACCATATAGTGATCACAGGAACTGCACAGGATGTATCACACGGCTGTCTAAAGCAATTATTGTCTTTCTTAAGTAAGAAAGAGAAGTGATTTTACTCTTAAATATCTATGAAATATGTGTTAGTATCTGAGCTATTCAAATTATGTATTTTAATAATCACAATTTCATAAATGTAGCCTTTCTTCAAGGTTTTATTCACAAAATTAAAATATGTTCATCTGAAAGTCTCACTTCCCAATACCAAGTTCTAGAAGCCTTGATTAAAGGACATATATTTATTTGAACTATTGCATTAGTTAATGCATGTAATAGACACAGCAAAACATATTGAATTATTACTCTTTGTCCTAACATCAATTATTTTTTTAATAATCTAGAGGTCTTTTTCTGGTGCATATTAATGAACTCCATGTGAGAATATTTTAAAGAGCTATACTTTAAATTTAAACTTATCACACTAATATGATAGATAACACACATAAAAGCTCCACTTCTTTGGCATCAAACATAACAGTGTTAGCTTCCAGCATTACAATTTGATTTAATAAGATGAACTCTTTTATAAGTTTATATTCAGGTTTTATAGACAGTCCAAGTATTCCCATTCTAATTTTCAACATTTCTTCTCTCACTTTTAATTGATTTATCATGGTACTACAGAGTTTTATAATATATTCATTTGAAATAACTTACATTATACTATTTTATGACTGTAACCATTAGTGTATTAAACAATTTCTTATATTCTTCTTGTTTAGCTTCTTTAATTGTTATAGCTATTTTTATATTCCCTCCTTGGTTGATACTTTAGCTATTTCCCTGATGTAATGCTGATTAGCCTTACCCAAATGACTCCTGTTGCAGACTACCAGTAGAAACCTATAAGCAATAAAACAGTTTAGCATTTAAGTCCAATAATTGTTCATTTCTACCTTAATTTCAGGCATTACAAGAAATAATTTAATACATAATTACTAAATTTTTAGGATGGAAAATAATTTTCTCAATTCATAAATATGTGAATCCAAAAATTGAATTACATTTCTTTCTTTATATCTCAAATTTGTGAATGTAGAAAACTACTAACATTTCTATAACATATAGTTCTTAAATATTTGTATTAACTTACAAATGCATAAAAATTAAATATAAAGAGGTGAAATTCATTTTAGTTTGAAACAGGAAAACATTAAAGCATCTAATACTTCAGGCATCGCTGTATATCATCAAGAAAAATAGTTTTTACGTTAATTTTAAGGCAGAAACTTAGAATTCATTTTCAGCATGAAAGGCTGGTAAAAGCAGATACATCAGGTCAGAATAGATAAAATTGCTCCTCTGACGCAAGCCACAATCACAGACAGCTTTCCAGCACTATAAAACCTGTGGAAGTACAGACCTACTGTAGTTTTTCAATAAAATAAATTTTTCCATGCACAAAACATGCAAAAAAATAAGAAACACATAGTATCTGCAAATTGTTGTGTTAGGCATCTTCCCCCAAAACTTCTCTTTTTTCCCCCCAAAGAGAAGAATTTTAGAAATGTTAGCATTGGCGTTTCAGGGACAGGGCTAAGAATTAAGAATGGTTTGGGCCAGGCGGGATGGCTCATGCTTATAATCCCAGCACTTTGGGAGGCCGAGGCGGGTGGATCACGAGGTCAAGAGATCAAGACCGTCCTGGTCAACATGGTGAAACCTTGTCTCTACTAAAAATACAAAAATTAGATGGGCATGGTGGCGCGTGCCTGTAGTCCCAGCTACTCAGGAGGCTGAGGCAGGAGGAGAATTGCTTGAACCCAGAAGGCGGAAGTTGCAGTGAGCCTAGATTGTGCCATGCACTCCAGCCTGGGTAACAAGAGCGAAACTCCGTCTCAAAAAAAAAAAAAAAGAATGGTTTGGTGAAAAATATGAATAAAATATCATGCTTTACACCCTTTACATTCAAGTCAAGAATGATACAGTAATTTTGGTACCTAAATTTCATGCTAAATGAAAAGACTATAGACAATGTTTTTGTTGACATGTTATAAATATAAAAATAAATCACACAAACATGTTTCCAAAATAAATATAATGATTATATCAGACTACAAATATATATTGGACTGTAGCACCAGCTAAGTTACTATGGCAGATATGACATAAAATATTTCTAAGCTGTAAATTGTATTACATGAATTAACATAAACTAACCAGTGTTAGATTAATTCTAATCAATATTCATTATAAATATGCATTGTAAGAAAAAGATGACAAATATAATATTTAAGTTGGATAGAGTTGAAAAACTCCTGAGACTTTCTCTTTATATCACTGATTTATTTAAAGTTATTTGACCCAATGATTTATTAAGCCAGGAAAGTGATGCTTTCATTAAGTTGAAATTGCGATAAACTGTTCTCGGACCCAGATATTATTCAACTTGAACCCTCATTTAGTTTGAATAGAAGTTTTGGTCAAAATATTTATTTTAGAAACATTCTATATGAGCAAATAACAGATGAGTATGCATGACTTAGAGGCCAAGTGATATCTCATGAAGATAATTTTATAATGGTTTCTATTTTGAAAAAAAAATGAATACATTTACTTCCAAAATAACAAGGACGTTGCAGCACACACAGGAAGCTGAGAAAAGTAAAATCAAGCTACATATTATGATTCTCTGCCCACCACCTTTTGCATTTTACTCTATTTCTAATTGTCTGTTTTCCTATTATTTTCATAGTAATAATTATAAAAAAATATCCAATTCTATAAGAGAATTCAGAAGGAGAATACAAATTCCATTTTCTAATTCACCTGCGTATCATTTTCCCATTCTACAATGTAAAGCACAACTGTTTTCTGTATATTTTCTAATAAATATTACAGCTGTGTTTAAGAATGTCATTTCCTATATATGTCTGTGTATATTCATATCTATAATTCTATGTTAATATTTTATAATAAACAGGATTTTGCACTGACATCTGTTAGAAAACTTGTTTTATTTTTTTAAAAATTATAACTATATATTTTATGTCTGCATGTATATGTATAACATATTCTTTTTTATTTATGATTATAATATGGTCTCATTATTAAAATAATCAGTTTTCTATATATAAGTTTTTTATATATGGATAAACAATTTATTTCCAAATTTTGGCCTTACAATTTTGCAATGGTAATGATGTTGAATTTGAGAGGGAGTAAAGGAGAGAAGGAAAGAGGGACAGAGAGAGGCAGGTAAAAGAATGATAATTACTATCCTTGTGTGACTTGTAAAGTAAATGCAACCTAAGTTCAAAGGTTATTCATTGGTCATTTAAGCCAATACCTGGGGAATCTTTTACCTTGCCAGTGTCTGATTTAAGCAAAAGCCTCTGCCACTCTAGCCAATAGACTGAAAAAAAAAAAAAAATGTCTGCTTGGAGGCTACTGTGCAAAGTTTTTTGGTTTGCAAAAAGAAAACACTGAAGAGAAGCTCTCCTACTGCCCAGGAAAGAAGACAGGCGTAGCTTCTGATAGGGCACTTGTTTATTTGCAAGGGAGATTTCCAGAGGTCACCACCTGCAAAATCTTCAATGCTTAGGCTACTACTCTGAGCCCGGGAATATCCACGCCCCTCCTTCCACTCCAGACTGGGTATTCCTTGACAGCTAGGAAGCTAAGCTTAAGTACTGTATGACTGCCTGTTTTCCTAGTCCACTCTTTGTACTCTCTGTGCCATTTTAGATTCTCCAAGACGATATCAAGATAGGTTGAGATATGCAGAGTTTGTTCAAGAGGAACAGTTGTGATAAAGAGGAAAAGAGAAGAACGCAGAGAACCTCTCAGCCTCGATGCATATCTAATACCTTTTAAAAGAGAGAGAAAAAAAGTAGTGGATAGAAAAATCTGCCAGCTGCAGTGCAGCTCTAAGAAAGTTTTGACCAGATCTATGGGAATCTTCTAACAAAAGTTGCTCGTAGAAAAATCTGATACCGAGGAAAGAATGGCATAGTTCTAGATCTTTTGCCATGTTTAATGATTGTAAGAAGCTTGGGAGAAACATAAAACAAAAATGTGTCTGGAGAATGTGAGTCAAATACACTTTACATAGCAGGTTCTCTTGAAGGAAGATCTAGAGAGAACATAACCTTGATTATCCTATTGCCCCATCTTAGTATTATTTCATTTTCTCTGTAATTGCAGATACTGCTGCTGTCTCTATCCTTAAGACTCCCTTCAAGCAGAATTCATCATTGTGTGTTCATGTTTATGTAAAATATCACGTAATACTAATATATCTAATTTCATTATTGGCAAGACAAAAAGAGTTTACTAGTAGAAATGTCTGTTATCTTCTCACTGTTTAAACGTTTAGACTTTGTACAATCTATTTCCCAGCTATAGTGGATTAACTTTAAATCTCTTACTAAAATTTAAATAGAAAGTTTCTCAAATAACTAACGATGTTGCACATCAGTTCACTTGCTTATTTGTCTTTCATGTATCTTATTTGGTAAAGTGTTCAAGTACATTTTATTTTTTAATTTAGTTCTATATTCTCTAATCAAGTTGTGAGTTATTTATATAATCCAGATAAGTGCTGTCCACAGCAAATCTTATGCAAGCAACCTGACAAATTTTAAGTTTTATAGTGACTACCTTAAAAAGTAACATAAAAAAGTTTAGTTATATATTTTATTTTACTCAATGTAATCAGAATATCATAATTTTATCATGTAATAAATATAAAATTACTCAAAGTATTTTTTATACTAAGTCAACAAATTTAGTATGTAATTTTATACATACAAGACATCTCAATTTGCATCAGGCTAATTTCAAGTGCTCAGTAGACACTTGAGGCTAGTCTGCCATATTTGTATCTTTAAAGTAATTTTTTATAGGTAGCATTTAGTTTAGTACTACCCACAACATTTCATCTATGTGACAATTTATCCCTCTTAATTTGCTAAGTTCATTTACATTAAAAATTATTTTTAGTATAAATGGATTCAAATTTATCATCATGCTATTTTTTCCTAAACATTTTTGTTGCCATTTTTCATTTTTTTCTGTTTTACTTGACATTAAGTATTTTTACTATATTTTATGTTATCTGTTAGTTTATTAAATATTATTTTTATTTTGTAGTTTTTGAGGGTTTGTAATATATGCCTTTGAATTATCATTGTCTACATTACAGTAATATCACTTCACACAGAATATAACATCCTTACAACTCTATATTCCATATCTCTATTTCTAAATGCATAATTTGGTCATACACTTTACCCCTACTTATGTAATAAGCACCGCAATACATTATTACTATTTTTGCTTATTCAGTCACTTATCTTCTATAGAAAGTTATATTTAACATTTACTGGAATGTGGCTTGGTATGATTTCAGAACTCCATTTTCAGAGCTTTACATTCCTTGTATAAATTCAGATTTGCATATGGAACTTTTCTACTTCTGCCTGAAGAATTTCCTTTAACATATCTAGTAGTGCGGTTCTGAAATTAGTGAATTATTTTAGCTTTTGTAGGTCTAGAATAAATACATATTTTACCCTTTGTATGCAATGGTACTTTTGCTTGGTATAAAATACTCCATTAAGTATTTTCTTTTCACTTTAAAGAAGTTGCTCAACTATCTTTTAGAGTATATTTCCTATGCTAAGAAGTTTCTGTTATTCTTCACGTTTATCATTTGTGCATGTGTGCTTTCTTCTCTAGCTGCTTTTAAGTTTTTCATTTTTTAGTCATTTTAAGCAACTTAGATATTTATTGGTGTAATTTATGTTTGTTGTGCTTAGAGCTTATTCAGATTATTGAATCTGTGAGTTTATCATTTTTATTGAATTTGAAGTTTTTAGCCTTTAGTTTCTTCAATGATTTTCTGTCCTCTATCCTATATGGAGAAATACTATTATACTATTAGGCCGTTTAAAATGTTTTTCATGTTTTCTGGGTCTCTTTATATGTTTTTTCAATATTTTGCTTTTTGTGCTTCATTTTTGGTAGTTTCCATTGTTAAATCGTCAAGTTTACTAATCTTTTCATCTCTCATTTGCAATCTGTCAGTACCCTTGGTTCATATTTTCTTTCTGATATTGTATATTCCATCTTTATTCATTCAATTTGTGCCCACTTAACATGCTCAGTATTTCCTCTAGCACCTTTTTAAATAATTTTTTTTTGCTATGAATTCTAACATATATGTGATTTCTGGGTCTTTTCTCATTGATTTTTTTTTTTTTTTTACTGTGTGTCATATTTTCTTGCTTCTTTGAACATATCATACTTTATTTATTGAATGTCAGATATTATGTTTATAACTTCTTTGGCACCATGTACTTTTGTATTAATGTTGTTTTGAAACTCAGTTAAGCTACTTAAAGTCAATTTAGTCATTTTTAGATGGGGTTTTCAGAGGAAGATAGCCAACTAGATGCAGCCAGGAGGAACATCTGCCACTGTGACACTGGCAAGAGTGGTACACTCTGAGCAGATCTATGGAGGGAAGGCATTGAGAATGGATGCAGGGAGAACACAGATGTTGGGCTGAAGAACAAGGAAGCTGGGAACCCTGCACATGGCTGCCACTCACTGGAACTCATTCCTGGCCTCAACAACTCCTAGAGAAGACATGAGTTAAGCAGGTGAGGAGTGACCTGCTTTCACCACAGACCTCTGAAATGCTATCAGCAGGAGACTCCACAGCTCTCATGGACACTTGAGCTGGGAGCGAGAGCTGCTCAAAGATTTAGAGAAGTAGTAGGGGCAGGACTCCAGCCTGTGTGAAGCCCAGAGTATTTGGTATGGGAACATCTGCAGGGGAGCATGGCCATGGATGCCCATCCCCAAAGGCTCACTTTGGTTCCCTAGAAGACTTTAGACTTAGAGGAACTATCAGACCTGAACATAGCAAAGTGACTCGCCCATGAGACAAGGCCAGTCCCCCCTGGACAACACTCTGTCTGCTGCCCTCTTCTGAGGCCTCAGACTAGCCACACCTGCTTGCAATGTAACCCTGCATACACAACCAGAGGACCTACATCAGAGTTCCTGTGCTGGCAAACCATGCCTGCCCATGAGTGAGCTCCAGCAGAGTGGTCCCACTGGCACACACCAACCCACAAGAATCTCCCTCTACCAAAGCCTCCCTGCACAACTTGGTCAGCATGCATTCACCCATGGCTACCCACCCATTGCTTTGCCAGCATGCATGCATGTGAACAATATTGCCTCCCCTTGCACAACAGCACATGGGTGCACATGCACCCCACTGTACCACTGCTGTCGGTCGATATGACTTCACCCCCCGACCACCTGCTGCTAGTGTAGACACATGCACAGAGACCAGCAGCCCCATGTTGCCACCTCCAATAGTGTAAACATCCACACAGAATCTACCAGTCCTGTGCCCACCAGCACTCCACCCCCATCAACAACACGGCTGCCAATGAGAACATGTGTATCTACACCACTGGACCGGCACCACCACCACTAAAGTGAACACACATGGAGGCTGCCAGCCCTATGTTTGCCAGCACCTCACTCCAGCCAATGAGCAGATGTTGCTGCTGCTGTCACGTGAAGGTGAGCACACACCCCACTGCCATCACCTGATGAAGCACTCTGGCTGTCACCACCTATTGGAGTGTTGTGGCCAGCAGTCAAGGAATACCTCACCACCTCCAGCACAGCGGGTTCCTATCACTGAGGCGCCAGAGAACAAAGCCAAATACCAACCCCCCAAAGTTAGAACATGCAGCCTCAGAGTCCTGAGCTGAGACTTGGCCCCCTAAAATCTTCCCCAAAAAAAGCCAGTTAACTGAAGCCATCTTTTATCACAATCCACTCCCCAAGGACATCGAGGAAGATTAAAAACAAACAAAAAACAATCCAAAGTATAGCAATGTAAAAGATTAAAGGAATATCTGCCCACAAAGATAAGAAAGAGCCAGCACAAGAACTCTAGCAACTCAAAAAGTCAGAGTGTCTTTTTACCTCCAAATTACTGTGCTAGTTCTCCAAAAATAGTTCTTAGCCAGGCTGAAATTGCTGTAATGACAAAAATATAATTCAGAATATGGATAGGAACAAAGATCATTGAGATTCAGGCAAAAGTCAAAATCCCAATGTAAGAATTCTAAGGAATACAATAAAATGACCTATCTAAAAAAAAAAAAAAAAAATGATAGTTTGCAAGAAACAACCTCCCAAGAGTGAACCAAGAATAATTTGAACTCCAAGCAGACCAATAACAAGTTCCAAAATCAAATCAGTAATAAAAATCCTACCAGTGAGAAAAAGCAGAGGACAAGAAGGATTCATAGCCAAATTCTACCATATGTATAAAGAAGAGCTGGCACCATTCTTACTGAAATGATTCCAAAAAACCTGAAGAGGATGGACCCCACCTCCTCCCCTGACCCCCACTAACTCATTCTATGAGACAAGGATCATCCTTATAGCAAAACCAGGCAGTGACACATGAACAAAAAATAAAATTTGGGGACAATATACTTAATGAACATAAATGCAAAAATACTACAAACCTAATCCAGTAGCACATCAAAAAGCTAATTCACCATGATCAAGTAGGTATTATCCCTGAGTTGCAAGGTTAGTTCAACATACACAAATATAAAGATGTAATTCCTCAGTTAAACAGAATGGAAAATGAAAATCATGTGATTATCTCAATAGATGTATAAAATGTTTTCAATTAAATTCCCCTTACGTTAAACCCCTCAAAAAACTAGACATTGAAGAAAGATACTTCAAAATAATAAGAGCCGTCTATGAAAAACCCATAGCTAACATCTTCCTGCATGGGCAAAATCTGGAAGCATTTCTCTTGAAATCTAGAAAAAGATAATGATATCCTCTCTCACCACTCTTATTCAACATAGTACTAGAAGTTCTGTCTAGAGCAATCAGGCAAGATAAATAAATAAAAGACATACAAATAGCAAAACAGTAAGTCACACTATCCCTGTTGAAGTAAAATCATATCTCAGATAATATGATTATATATATATATATATATATATATATATATATATATATATATATATTTTTTTTTTTTTTTTTGAGACGGAGTTTCACTCTTGTTACCCAGGCTGGAGTGCAATGGTGCGATCTCGGCTGACCGCAGCCTCTGCCTCCTGGGTTCAAGCAGTTCTCCTGCCTCAGCCTCCTGAGTAGCTGGGACTATAGGCTACGCCACCATGTCCAGCTAATTTTTTTGTATTTTTAGTAGAGACAGGGTTTCACCATGTTGACCAGGATGGTCTTGATCTCTTGACTTCGTGATCGACCTGCCTCGGCCTCCCAAAGTGCTGGGATAATAGGCATGAGCCACCATGCCTGGCCAATATGATTCTATATTAATAAAACCTCATAGTCTCTACCCAAAACATCCTGCATCTGATAAACAACATGAGCAACATTTTAAGATACAAAATCAATATATAAAAATCAGTAGCATTCTTATACAACAACATCTAAACTGTAAGCCAAATCAAGAATGTGATCCCATTCACAATATCCATGAAAAAAAAAAAAATACCTAGGAATCCAGGTAACCAGGGAGGTGAAAGATCTCTGCAATGACAATTACATAACACTGCTCAAAGTAATCGGAGATGACACAAACAAATGAAAATATTTCAAGCTCATGGACAGGAAGAATGAACACTGATAAAATGGCCATTTTGCCCTAAGTATTTATGGATTCAATGTTAATCTAACAAACAATCATTAATATTCTCTATACAACTAGAAAAAAACCATTTTAAAATTTACATGGAACCAAAAAGGAGCCCAAATAGCTAAAGCAATCCTAAGCAAAAATATAACAAACCTGGAGGCATCTCACTGCCCGAATTCAAACTATACTACAGGGCTACAGTAACCAAAACAGCATGGTGCCAGCACAAAAACAGACACAAAGGTCAATGAAACAGAATATAAAGCCCAGAAATAATGTTGCACACCTACAACCACGTGCTATTCAACAAAGTCTACAGAAAACAAGCAATGGGAAAATGACTCACCATTCAATAAATGGTGCTGGGCCATATGCAGAAGATTGAAACTGGACACCTTCGTTAAACCATCTACATAAGTCACATAAATATAGTTTAAAGATTTAAATATATATCCCAAAACTATTAAAACCCTGGAAGGCAACCCTGGGAAATATCGTTTTCAACATAGGAATGGGCAAATATTTCATGACGAAGACACCAAAAACAACTGCAACTTAAATGAAAATTAATGAGACCTAATTAAACTAAAGAACTTCTGAATAGCAAAATAAACTATCAACAGAGTGCACAGACAAGTAAACAATAGGAGAAAATATTTGCAAACTTTGCATCCAACAAAAGCCTAATATCTAGAATCTGTAAGAAACTTAAATTTACAAGCAAAAAGCAACCCCATTAAAAAGTGGGCAAAACACGGCCAAACACTTTTCAAAAGAATGCATATATGCAGCCAACAAGCATACTTTAAAAAACTCAGCGTTGCTGATCATTAGAGAAATGCAAATCCAAACCACAATGAGATGCCAGTGACAGCTCACACCAGTTGAAATGGTTATTTTTTAAGAATTTTTATTATTATGCTTTAAGAACTTAAAATGGTTATTACTAAAAATTCAAAAATTAACAGATGCTGACAACTTGTGGAGAAAGGAAACTTTTTTTTTGAGATGGAGTTTTGCTCTTGCTACCCAGGCTGGAGTGCAATGGTGAAATCTTGGATTTTGGCTCATTGCAACCCTGCCTCCGGAGTTTAAGCAATTTTCTTGCCTCAGCCTCTCAAGTAGCTGGGATTACAGGCACTTACCACCACACCCAGCTAATATTTGTAGTTTTAGTAGAGGCGGGGTTTCACCATGTTGGCCAGGCTGATCTCGTACTCCTGACCTCAGGTGATCCACCGCCTTGTCCTCCTGAAAAAGTAATTCTTACACATTGTTGGTGGGAATGCAAATTAGTTCAGCCATTATGAAAAACAGTTTGGTGATTTCTCAAAGCACTCAAAGGAGAATTACCATTTGACCCAGCAATCCTATCACCGGATTCAGTTAAGTTCTCATAAGTGAGAACTAAATATTGAGTAAACATGAGTACAAAGAAAGGAACAACAGACACCAAGGCCCTCTTGAGGGTGGAGGGAGGAAGAAGGGAAAGTATGAAAACTACCCATCAGGTACTATGCGCATCAACTGGGTGATGAAATAATCCATAAAACAAACTCCTGTGAAACAATTTACCTGTATATCAAACCTGCGCATGTACTTCTGAACCTAAAAGTCAACAACAAAATAAGGAAATCTTTCATTTGCTGAAATAGTACATAATAAAAAAATATTTTTAGTTATTCTTTTATGATTTGTCTTGTGACACCAGGGTAGCCTTTAATTTAGGAATAACATTGGCCCACTATTGAGGAATAGTCTTCTAAATACTCTTTCCTATTCCCCTTCAGTTATTAGGTTTTTCAGTCTGACTAGTGGCAACACAATTATTTCCAGCTTTGTGTAAGCTACAAGGATTTTTTCATCTCCTCTTTTTGGTTAGTCTTTGCTTTGACCTCAGGTGTTTTTCTCACATATAGAGGCTGATCTGTAGGCAACCGAATACCAAGGTAGGGGAGGAGGCTTTGTAGAACTCCGAACTCGCTTCCTACACAATTCTCACCCAAGCACTCACTTCTGTCCATATTTTAGCTGACTGGCCTCTCCAGCTTCCCACTCCTATTTCTTCAATTCATGAAAACCAGTCTCTACGTACCTTTTTTTGACATTGTGTCCAATAAACAATTCCAGGCCATGTGCTAAAACAATTATAGGTTTAACTCATTTGATCTGTGTTTCTTATGAATCACTCACCTGTGCTATTTTATACTTAAATGTCTGAAAACCCTTGTATTACATGTTTTATCTTTGGTGATTTTTTTTTCATTTGTTCTGTTTTTTGTTTGTTTGTTTTGGTAGAATGGTAAATATATTGTCTTAAACTCACCTATTCTGGAAGCAGACATTTCCCAGACTATATTTACATTATGATTGTTTCTGTAATATATGGCACAAATTAGAAATCCTTATGTCATCTCCCATGCTAGAACTAGCTCCAGAGCATGTGAAACTAAACAAGCTTCATAGAATTAAGGAGATAATACAGCCAATTTTGATTGTATTAAATAACAAGAGTACTATAAAACATAGGAAAAGCACTGACTTAGGAGTCTTTAAAATGTGTTTAGGCATTATATTTTCAACTTTTACCCAAGATAATCCTAGACATATATTTTTCTGTTACAGTTTCTTATTATCCTTTAAGTTCTGGGGTACCTGTGCAGCTTCTGCAGGATTTTTACATAGGTATATACATGCCTGAGTGTTTTTTTAAATTTTTATTTTACCCTCTGCAAAAATAATTGTAACAATGCTTACATAGCACATTAGTATAAAATGTAACAAACAGTATAAATCTACCATGTTCTTCTTACCAAAAATATTTTTCTTGGACGTTTGTCTTGCTGGGACTGCTGTGTTATGCAATTTAATATCATGTTAATCTTTTGAAATATTGTGTGAATTTTTAATATATACTTGCTCAATATATGTGTATGTATATCCTTCTGTGATGTAAGAATATATATATTTATGAATGTATTTAGTCATATATTTCAATCATCCATATTCAGTTGACATTGTTAGTGTGTGATTAATAAATTTCAATGCATTATTTTACTTAAAATACTCATTTTTAATTTTTCAATAAATATTTTATAATTTTTTTATTTTTTATTGTTTTTCTAGCTTCATTTATATTGTTTTATAAGAATTGGTGCCCTCTTCAATTTCATGCATCAATGTTATGATTTTTATTACACAAACATTTTAATTCCTTGTTTCAGTTTATCCCTAGGTGTTTTGTTTTATATGTAGCTGTTGTAAATAGGATCATTTTCTTGAGTTCTTTTTCTGGTTGTTTTCTGTTGGCATATAGCAATGCTACTGATTTTTTCTACTGATTTTTTAATTATTTTGTATCCTGCAATTTTACTTAATTTATTAGTTCTATTTTTTTTTTTTAGTGGAGTCTTTAAGTTTTTCCAAATATAAGGTTATATTATCAGCAAACTAGAATAATGATGTGGTTAGATTATATTATCAGCAAACAAGAATAATGATATGATTTTAGGTGTCTCTACCCAAATTTCATCTTGAATTTTAGTTTCCATAATCCCCATGTGTCGTGGGAGGAACCTGGTGGGAGCTAATTGAATCATAGAGGCGGTTTCCACCAGACTCTTTTTATGAAAATGTGTAAGTTCCCATGAGCTCTGATGGTTTTATAAGGGATTTTTCTTCTCTTTGTTCATTCTTCCCTTTCCTGCTACCATGTGAAGAAGGTAGTGTTTGCTTCCACTTATGCCATGATTATGAGTTTTCTGAGGCTTTCTCGGCTATGCAGAACTGTGAGTCAATTAAACCTCTTTCTTTTATGCTGATAGTGACATGGACAATGAAGTCCAGCTTGAGGTGGTCTCAGATGGAGATGAGGAATGTGTTGGTAACTAGAATAAATGTCACTCCTGTTTTGCAAAAAGATTTGTGACATTTTGTCTGTGCCCTAGAGATCTGTGGAACTTTGAAATTTAGAGAGTTGATTTATGGCATCTAGTGGAATAAAATTCTAAGCAGCGAAGCATTCAAGAGGAAGCACAGCTAAAGGTTTGGAAATTTTAAAGCCTGACAATATAATAGAAAAGAAAATCCCATTTTCTGGGGAGAAATTCAAGCCTGCTGCAGAAATTTGCATAAGTGACAAGGAGCCAAATGTTAATCACCAAGGCAATGGAGATGTGGAAGATGTATCCACAACATGTCAGAGACCTTTGGGACAGCTCCTCCCATCACAGGCCTGGAGGCCCTGAAGGGAAAAGTGGTTTTCTGGGCTGCATCTAGGGCCCCCATGCTCTGTGAAGCCCAGGGACTGGTGCCCTGTGTCCCAGCCTCTATAGCTGTGACTAAAGGGGCCAATGTACCACTCAGGTCATTGCTTCAGAGCATACAAGCCCCAAGCTTTGGCATCTTTCATGTAGTGTTGGCCCTGCAGGTGTGCCAAAGTCAACAATTGCGGTTTGGGAACCTCCCCCTAGATTTTAAACATACGGAAACTCCTGGATATCCAGGCAGAAGTTTGCTGCAGGAGCAGGGACCTCATGGGACCCTCTACTAGGGCAGTACAGAAAGGAAATGTGAAGTAGGAGCCCCCATACAAAGTCATCACTGAGGCACTGCCTAGTGGAGCTGTGAGAAGAGGGCCACCATCCTTCAGGCCCAATAATGGTAGATCCTCCAACAGCTTGAACCATGCACTTAGAAAATCCACAGGCACTCAACATCAGTGTATAAAAGCAGCCTCGAAGTAGGCTGTACCCTGCAAAACCACAGAGGTGGAGCTATCCAAGGTTGTGGGAGCTCACCTCTTGCATCAGAGTTACCTGATTGTGAGACATGGAGTCAAAGGAGATCATTTCAGAGCTTTAAGATTTGACTGCCCTGCTGGATTTCAGACTTTTATGGGGCCTGTAGTCTCTCTCATTTTGGCCAATTTATCCTGTTTGGAACAGATGTATTTACCCAATGCCGGTACCTCCATTGTATCTGGGAAATAACTAACATTTTTCAAATTTTACAGGCTCATAGCCAAAGGGAACTTGTCACATCTCAGATGAGATTTTGGACTTGGACTTTTGAGTTAATGCTGGAATGAAGGCTTTGGGGAACTGTTAGAAAGGCATGATTATGATTGTGTTTTAATATGTGAGGACATGAGTTTTTGGATGATTAGGCTTTGTGCACCCATTCAAATCTCATGTTAAATTGTAGTTCCCATAATGCCCATGTGTTTTGGGAGGGACTTGGTGGGAGGTAATTGAATCATGGAGATGATTTATGCCATGCTGTTCTTGTGATTGTAAGTGACTTCTCATGAGATCTGATGGTTTTATAAGGAGCTTTCCTCCTCTTTGCTCATTCTTCTTCCTGCTGCCATGTGAAGGAGGACATGTTTGCTTCCCCTTCTGCCATGATTGTAAGTTGCCTGAGGCCTCCCCAACCCTGTGAAACTGTGAGTCTGTTACATATCTTTTCTTTATAAATTACCCAGTCTTGGTTATGTCTTCCTTAGCAGCATGAGAACAGACTAATACAAATACTTTGACTTCTTTTTTTTTTCTATTTGGATGCCCCTTTGAAAAAATCAAGTTTTAGATAGAGTGGTACATGTGCAGATGTATTACATGGGAATATTGTATGATGTTGACATTTGCAGCATGAATTCTGTCAACCTTGTAGTGAGCATAGCACCTGATTGACAAACTTAATCCACCCATCTCACCCTCTAGTAGTCTACAATGTCTGTTGTTCCCATATTTATGTACATATGGCACATATGGCCCAGTGCTTATCACTAGGACACTTTTTATGGCTATTTAGTATTCCATGGTGTATATGTTTCATATTTTCTTTACCCAGTCTTCCACTGATGGGCACCTGGGCTTATTACATGTCTTTACTATTGTGAATAGCATAGAAATGAATGTATAAGTGTGTGTGTTTCTTTGATAGAATGATTTATTTTGGGGGTAGTGGTGGTATATACCCAGTAATGGGGTGGCTAGGTATAAAGATACCTCTGTTTTAAGTACTTTGAGAAATCTCTGGACTACTTTCCACAGTGGCTGGACTAACTTACATTTCCACGAACAGTGTATATGCATTCTCTTTTCTCTGCAGCTTCATTAGCATCTGTTGTTGTTTGACTTTTTAATGATAGCCATTCTGATTGGTATGAGATGATATGTTGTTGTGGTATTGATTTGAATTTCTCTGATATTTGGTGGTGCTGAGCACTTTCTTTCTCTTATCTGATTGTTCTAGCTAGTACTTCAAGTAGTATGTTGAATAACAGAGATGAAGGTGAATATCTTTGTCTTGTTCCAGATATCAGAGGAGAAGGGCTTTTAGTTTTTCCATATCAGTGATGTAGACCCTATGGGTTTGTTATATAAGGCTTTCATTGTGTTGAGGTATGTTCCTCTATACTCAGTTCTTTTAGGGTGTTTATAATAAGGAGAGGTTAAATTTTATCAAGTGTTTTTTCAGCATTAATTGAAATGATCATATGTTTTTGTCCTTCATTCTGTTAATACACTGTATCACATTGATTGATTTGTGTATATTTAGCCATCCTTGCATCCCTAGGATAAATCTTACTTGGTCATGATCAATTATCTTTCTAATGCATAGTAGAATTCGGTTTGCTAGTATTTTGTTGAGAATTTTTGCATCAATAATCAACAGAGATATTGGCCTGTGGCCATTTTTTTTCTTTTTCATTGTCAATTCCTGATTTTGATATCAGGATAATACTGGCCTCATAGAATGAATTTGGAAGTACTCTCTCCTCCTCTATTTTTTGAAATAGTTACAGTATAATTGGTATTAATTTCATCTTTAAATGTTTGGTATAATCCAGCACTGAAGCCATCAGGTCCCAAGCTTTTCTTTGCTGACAGGCTTTTTACTATGGCACCAATCTTAATACTTGTTATTGATTGCTTCACAGTTTGGATTTATTCATGGGTCAGTCTTGGTAGGCTGTATGTGTTTCAGAATCTATCCATTAATTTTTCGCTATTTAAAAATGATATCTGCTAATGTGAAGTAAAAATATATTGAATATTTGTTTTTCTATTTTTATTTATTTTTTACTTAAAGTTTTTATTAGAAATACCTGCTGGATTTTTGAAATAACTTTTAAGCAGTATACTTTATTTTTTGAAATCTGATAATGTGTTTGTATTATTAACTACTGTTTTTGGCAATATGGGAGAGTGAATCATCCTTCTGGTTTAAACAATAAAATTTTGTATGAAACTAAACAATTTTGCATGTATTACTGGACTGATACATAACAAAAATATTAGAAAGCCTGTGAAATAATTAGCTGCACATTGTTTTTTCTTGAGATTGTCTAAAAAATATAAATTTGAGCTTTTGCTTTCTAATTCACAGAGTACTAGGAAGAGGGGCTACCACTTAGGATCTGCTTCAGTGGTATAATCTCACAGGAGATGACTACAAATATTAGAATTGTAAGAGGGTATACCAGAAATCAAACTCAATACACAGAAAGGGACACAGAGATGCTTGTTTCTCTCCACTTTAATTTGGTTAGAGAGAAAATAAAATCATTCCTAAGAGTTCATAACTATAGCAAGACATCACATACGTTTGTAGTCCAAATGCATGCTGTGTGGTCCACAAAGATTCAAGCAGAGAATTTAATTTAGTTTAATGTACTCTCATAATAGTCATGCCTCAGGCAAATCGCTGAAGCAGAAGTCAATATTCTCATGAGAAAAGCAACTGCATTCTCTGGTCTTGAAGAGATATAAAGCCCAGTGGAATGTAAAGAATGCACAGTGAAAAATTTCTTAGTACAAGAAGAAACACCACATTATCTACAAATAAAAACCACTAAAAGTAACAGATGTAGACTTTAAACCATAAAACAATTATTAGCTTTTAAAGTTAAAATAAATACATGATATATATTTAAAGAAATAATGTTGAAACACAAAACTGTTAGCACATAAGAATAATGTTAAAAAAATTAAGGAGATTTGGGAAGAACCAAATATATATAGCACTGACTAACTCTAAATTATTGTTTGAGATCCAAAGAAAGCCAGGTTATCCTATAATGTTGCTGAGATATGAAGCAGTTATTGCCCTCTAATGTATTCCTCAGTTTCTTAGTAAAAGAAGTATTTTTTGGACCTTCATATGGTACACAGTTGGGGAGGAAGTGGGTGAGTATGTCATATGTAGGCTAGCAATGCATGAAAGTTTCAGTCAATCAAACAAATAAGCTGTTAGAGGCAACTTCAGCTACAGAAGATAATACATTAAACAGAAATCATTGAGAAATGCACATATATCAATGAATTTTCTTGTTTCATTGTTGTATTTCACCCTCTTCATTTTAACACCCTTAGAGTCCATCACTACACATGCTTCTCAGGTATTTGGTAATATATATTACCAGGGTGACATGGTTTGGCTGTGTCCCCACCAAAATCTCAACTTGAATTTTAGCTGCCAGAATTCCCACGGGACCCAATGGGAGGTAAATGAATCATGGGGGCTGGTGTTTCCTGTGCTATTCTTGAGATACTGAATAAGTCTCAGGAGATCTGATGGGTTTATCAGGAGTTTAAACTTTGCTTTTTCCTGATTTTCTCTTGCTATCTGCTTGTAAGAAGTGCCTTTCACCTCGTGCCATAATTCTGAGGCCTCTCCAGCCATGTAGAACTGTAAGTCCAATTAAATCTCTTTTTCTTCCCAGTCTTAGGTATGTTTTTATCAGTAGCATGAAAATGAGCTAATAAAGGAGCTATCAGTACAGTAAATTGGTACTGGTAGAGTGGGGTGTTGCTGAAAAGATTCCTGAAAATGTGGAAGTGACTTTGGAACTGGGTAACAGGCAGAGGTTGGAACAGTTTGGAGGGCTCAAAAGAAGACAGGAAAATGTGGGAAAGTTTGGGGGAACTCCCAGAGATTGTTGAATGCCTTTGACAAAAAAATGCTGATAGTGATATGAACAAGGTCCAGGTTGAGGTGATCTCAGAGGGAGGTGAGGAACTTGTTGGCAACTTTAGCAAAGTGACTCTTGATATGTTTTAGCAAAGAAACTGGTTGCATTTTGCCTCTGCCCTAGAGATTTGTGAAACTTTGAACTTGTGAGAGATGATTTAGGGTATCTGGCTGAAGAAATTTCTAAGCAGCAAAGCATTCAAAAGTTGACTTGGGCACTGTTAAAATCATTCCACTTTAAAGGGGAAAAAGAGCATAAAAGTTCAGAAAATTTACAGCCTGACAATGTAGTAGAAAAGAAAAATCAATTTTTTGAGGAGAAATTCAAGCTGGTTGCAGAAATTTGCATAAGTAACAAGGAGCCAAATGTTAAAAACCAAGACAATGGGGAAAATATCTCTCCAGAGCATGTCATAGGTCTTCATGGCTGCCCCTGCCATCACATACACCAGAAGCCTAAAAGAAAAAGATAGTTCCATGGGCCAGGCCAATGGTCCCCATGCTGTGTTTAGCTTAGGTACTTGGTGCCCTGTGTCCGAGCCATTCCAGCTATTGCTTAAAAGGGCTAAGGTACAGCTCAGCCCATTGTGTTAGAGGGTGCAAGCTCCAGTCCTCGGCAGCTTCCATGTGGTGTTGAGCCTGTGGATGCGCAGAAGCCAAGGAATGAGGTTTGGGAACCTCCACCTAGATTTCAGAAGATGTATGGAAATGCCTGAATGCCCAAGCAAAAGTTTGCTGCAAGGTGGTGCCCTCATGGAGAACCTCTGCTGAGGCAGTATAGACGGGAAGTGTGGGGTTGGAACTCCTATACACAGTCCCTACTGGGATACCTCCTAGTGGAGCTGTGGGCAGAGGGCCATGGTCTTCCAAACCCCAGAATGGTAGGTCCACGGACAGCTTGCACTGTGCATCTGGGAAAGTCACAGACAACACCAGCCTGTGAAAGCAGGAGGGAGGGGCTATACCCTACAAAGCCACAGGGAAGAGCTGCCCAAGACTATGGGAACCCACCTCTTGCATCAGTGTGACTTGGATGTGAGACTCCTGGAGTCAAAGTTGATGATTTTAGAGCTTTAAAATTTGACTGCCCTGCTGGATTTCAGACTTGTATGGAGCCTGTGTCCCCTTTGTTTTGGAGAATTTCTCCCACTTGGAATGGCTGTATTTGCCAAATACCTGTACCCAATTGTATGTAGTAAGTAACTGGCTTGCTTTTAGGCTCATAGGTGGAAGGGACTTGCCTTATCTCAGATGAGACTTTGGACTTTTGAGTTAATGTTGAAAATAATTAAGACTTTGGGGGACTGTTGGGCAGGCATGATTAGTTTTGAAATGTGAGGACATGATTTGGAGGGGCCATGGGCAGAATTATATGGTTTGGCTGTGTCCCCACCCAAATCTCAAGTTGAATTGTGTCTCCCAGAATTTCCACATATTGTGGGAGAGACCCAGGGCAGGTAACTGAATCATGGGGGCTGGTCTTTCCTGTGCTATTCTCATGATGCTGAATAAGTCTCACAAGATCTTACGGGTTTATCAAGGGTTTCTGCTTTTGTTTCTTCCTTGTTTTCTCTTGCTGCTACCATTTAAGAAGTGCCTTTCACCTCCCACCATGATTCTGAGACCTTCCAGCCATGTGGAACTGTAAGTCCAATTAAACCTCTTTTTCTTCCCAGTTTCAGGTAATTTTTTTTTTCAGCAGCATGAACATGAAATAATACACAGGGTTCTGAAATTATTTTGTTTAGAAGTTATTTCTTTCTCATACTGTATACCTGACTTTTGAACCACACTTAGATTTGACCTTAGTTATATTCTACTAGGAATAGAGGGTATTTGTGGTAGATCCTGAGAAGAAAGAACACTTATTTTCATGATACATGCACTAATTGAGAATATCATAGGGTTTCAAGCTGAGAAAGTCTAGTTGTTTTGGACATAGAAAGGAAAAACTACTTTTACTAGTAAAAAAAATCTCAGAAATACCTGGGTGTTCACCAGGCTGATGTACCCATTTCATAATTCACAATTCACTTTTTCCCAAGTAATGACCTAACTATTGCATGAAAACCAAAAAGGCTATGAATGTAATTATCATTTTAATTTGACAACTCACACAATTAAATATTGTTTACCTTTTTGGCAATGTCAAATCTGTAGATTCAGAAAACAAGAGATTATTTTAGAGCTGTCATGGGAATTGTTTCTTTTGCAGACTGACTTGAGATGAAAGTTAAAGACATGAGATTGTCATTTCCTTTTTTTAACACTCAAGTAAACTCAAATAATGTAACCCACATCAGGGTCTTTATAGTCACAGTCACTCTCACGCTGATCAAGTTTCAGAAGCCAGTTGGGCTCCCAAGGCCAGTGCTTCAATTGGCACTTCATTAAAATCAACCACAGGTGATTGCAAGCTTACCTGTGATGCCATCGCATGCTACAGTTTACATGTGTTCTGTTTCTAATTGGCATGTAACTCAGAATTTCAGTCAAGCTCAAAAGGCAAAAACAAACCATGTCTAAATTTCCTTTGTTGGATTCTTCTCCTGGGACCACTTCTGATACAAATTCTGCAGTAGTCTGAGTCAAATCAGGAGATATAAACCACACAGTAAGTTAAATAGGCTGAAGTTTAATACAAATAAATAACTATGACTAAAGTAACTGTAAAATATAAGAAAACTATATATATTATCCTAGGGCAGGGAGAGAGGACTCAAGAAAAGACACACATGGAATAGGTTCAACCTTCACTGGGGAAGTTGTGGTGTAGCCACTGGATAGCAGAGAATATTGTTTGGTGAACCAGGCCAGAGCTGGTCTGAAGATGCTAGGAAACGATCTGGAGTCCACTTTATGTGGGGTCTTCCTGAAGGAATCTGGACAGCCTGCTGTTTCTGATTTTCATGTCAAGAGGGCAGAGACAGGTAATTGCTAGACTGGTGCTGGGCTGCAAGGGCAGACAGAACAGATTCTGAGGCTGTGATCAGGTGCCACTAGATATTCTCACACCCATACTCATCACCCTATCCCACACTAGAAAATGCAAAAAGTTCCTTACTCTATATATAGTGTCTCTAATCAGTCCTCTAATTAGAAAGTTTAACATTGCATTCATTTTAAATGAGAAATACTTAAAGGATTGTTATTATTTACTTAGAAAAATAATATATCGTATGTACATATATTAAAGTATGCATTTGACATTGAGAGGCAATGAATTGATAACTGACACACATAATATGTTTGGTAAACTCTTATCTGAGTTTAAAAGATTGTTATAGTTACTTTAATATTCTTTTATCAGAACAATACAGAAATATTTATGTTCATCCTAAAGTATAGACTGAAAAACATATGGGACACAGAACTATATTATATATAGTAATTGACAAATATATCATGTAAACACAATACTTTAATAATATTCCTCAAAAACTAGTAAGTAAAACAGACAAAATGTGTAAGAATCTAGACTTTAATCACTTAATTAACATATTTAATCTAAGAGCTATACAACCAAATATGAAAATACTTTAGACAAAAACATGGATATTTTCCAAATATTGGTATTTTCGTTTTTCAATTCTCAAATCTATTTAGGAACACCATTTTTCAGGCTTTCCACTCACAAACTCAATCTATTTTTTGAGATGTTGATAACGGTTTATTGATTTTTTTATAACACTTGATAGTTCTCCATGGTATTAAAAAGAACACATCTCACATTTAAGAATTTTATGAGAGTCCTTATAGCATCTTATCAGGCAGGCCTCAAGTGAGTAGTAGTATCCACAACAGGAAGCTTCCAAGAAGCTATAAAGCAGGCAGGCTTAAGCTTTCCATCCCTGTGTCTTTCACATATATTAGAACTGCAAGTTTCTGTGACTGATTTTACATCTTATTGGAGTCTCTGGCAATTAACCTCTCTTGAAATTCTCTTGACTTCTGGTTTCCGAACTAGAAGTTTTTGTCCAGCCCTTGAATAATACACACAATTTGAGGAAAAATTACTGATTTGTTACAGGGCCCTAGTGGAGATAGATGATTTGCCCAGACATATCTACCTTGCTAGAGTTTTCTCTGAACTAAGATATTCAAGGAAATATAAATCCCAGAAATTTCTATTATAAAATGAAATAATAGTGCAATCACAAGTCTAGCCGGGCTTGTGAGGTCTCAGCTAGCTACAAAAGCATTATCATTTTTGGATACAGAAATGACTTCCTGATATCAATCATGGATGACCTTTTTTAATTTTCCTATGGAGATGATGACAGTAAATATTTTAAGCTTTACAGCCTGTATTAGTCTGTTCTCACACTGCTATAAAAAACTACCTGAGACCGGGTAATTTACTTAAAAAGAGATTTTACGTAACTCACAGTTCCACAAGCTGAATAGAAAGCCTGACTGGGAAGCCTCAGGAAACTTAACAATCATGGTGGAAGGTGAAGGAGAAGCACACACATCTTCACAGTTGGAGAGCAGGAGAGAGATAATGAAAAGGGAAGTGCCACACTTTTAAACCATCAGATCTCATGAAAACTCACCCACTATCATGAGAACAGCATGGGTGAAACCACTTCAATGATCCTATCACCTCCCACCACGTCCCTCCCTAAACATGTGGTGATTACAATTTGAGATGAGATTGGGGGAGGGGAACACAGAGCCAGCCCATATCACAGACTATATGATGTTTATTGCAGTAACTCAACTTTGCCATTGGAGTATGAAAGCAGCCATAGAAAATTCATAAATGAATGAGCATGGCTATACTCCAATAAAATAGTATTTTATAAACTAAGTGACCTAGACTGGGCCTGTGGAACATAGTGTGTAAAACTCTTACTTCTGTGATTAACTATCTGATAAAAAGATCTAGTTTCTTGATGGGACAGCATTCAAAGAAGGGGACAGTTTCAGTGAATATAACATAATGATGATAGAATAATAATTAGACACAGAACTAGGTAACTCATGATATGGGTTTGATGTTAGGCGAGGAGGTTTGCCATAGAATAAATTACCCCAAAGTTAACTGACCTATATTTCTACAAAGAGTATTGGACTGTAGCTAAAGATCTTAATGTAGGATCAGGTCATTGCCCTACCCAAGGCTATACTACTAAGTTAGACCAACAGAGGGCACAGACCTATGCAAGTGAATAGAAATTGTTTTCATCAGTAGTCTAAAAAATAGTACTACATTAAAAGGATCCTATATTTTAAAAAAATTTGAAATGATAAAATTAACTAAGCATGTGCATCTGATTTTGTCAATAAGCTATTATAAAATTGTTAAATTCTAAAAGGAATTAATCTGATAAATGAGGACTTACCCTACAAGATTTCCCAGTTTACTATAATTATAGAGTAATTAAGACAGGGTTGTGATGGTGAAATTATTGACATTTGGATAAATGAAACAGGATAAAGTGCCCAGAAAAAGAACTGCACATTTATAATCAATTGATTTTCAACAAAAGTGCCAAAGCAAAATAATGGGGGAAGAAAAATCTTTATAAACAAAATATTCTGGAAAAACTGGATGATTCTATGGCAAAAATAGGATATAGACATAACCTTACATCATAAACAAAATGAATTGAATTGGACCATAAACCCAAATATTACAACTAAAACACAAAACTTGCAAAAGAAACCACAAAAGAAAATATTTATGATCCTTATATGAGTAAAAAATTATAACTTTATTAACATCAAAACTCTTGTTCTTTGAATAATATTATTAAAAAGAAAAATGGCAATAGGAAATGTATTAGCAATACATGTATCTGATTATTCCTACATTAGGTAATTTCCAAAATAATTTACCAACCAATAATGAGAGTACAAGTAACACTATGAAATATTACCAAACATGTTAAAAAAGCTTAGAAAAATAATAAACAGGAAAAATAGATTGCCAATATCACTATATCAGGGAAATGCAAATTAAATTAACCATAAGCTATCATTACATACTCATCGAAGTTGCTAAAATTGAAAAGACTTACATAACTCAAGGTAAGCAACTACCTGGAACAACTGTGGTACAACACTGTACAATTGGTTTTCATTTCTGCCATTTCACTTTTTTGATATTTAAAAATAAATTCAAAGCCTGTATTCATACAAAAATTTGTACTCAAATATTCACAACAGTTTTATTTCCAAAAGCCAAAACCTGACAATGTCCCAACAACCTACCAACAATTGAAAGGATAAACAATACTTATATGTCCAGATTTTGAAATGCTACTTAGCAAGAGTTAGAAATGAACTTCTGATACATATAATGATGTGGGTTAATCTCAGACTCATTTTGCTGAATTAAAAGAGCTAAGCACAAGGCTGGGGGTGTTGGCTCATGCCTATAATCCTAGCTACTTGGGAGGGTGAGGCAGGCAAATTGCCTGACCTCAGGAGTTCAAGACCAGCCTGGGCAACATAGCAAAACCCCATCTCTACTAAAAATACAAAAAATTAGCCAGGTCTGGTGGTGTGCACCTGAAATCCCAGCTACTCTGTAGGTGAAGGCATGAGAATTGCTTGAACTGGGGAGGCAGAGGTTGAACTAAGCCGAGATCATGCCATTGCACTCCAGCCTGGGCAACAGAGCAAGACTCTGTCTCAAAATAAATAAATAAATAATGAAATAATAAAATAGACAAGCACAATGTAGAACATATGAAATAATTCCATTTTTTTTGTATAGAATGCAATCTTATCTATAATTTCATGATTGCCTAGAGTCAGAGGCACCAGGACAGATGAAGAATATCACTGCAAAATGTGAAGAATACATTGAGGCAGTGGCAATATTTTTTATCTAAATGGTGTGGTTATTTCCTTAGTGTACATAACATCAAAACTTACTAACATTTTTAGTAAAAGCAGTTTATATGTGCAAATTCTTTCTCAATAAACTTGGTAAGAAAAATCTTGTAAGAAACCTATAAATCAACACAAAATGTACTAAAGACTTGAAGGTAAGATCCAATACTCTAAATTGCCTAGAAGTAAACATGAGAGGAATCTTTAAGTCATTAGTCTTGGCAATCATTTCATGAATATGAACCAAATACACAAGGAAACAAAACCAAAAATAAGCAAGTAAGACTCCATCAAACTTCTGCACTGCAAAGGAAGCAATCAACAAAATGAAAAAGAAATGCATAAATTAAAAATATGTAGATCTGAAAACCAGATAGCTGAGGAAAGGTCAATCTCCATTATATAAACAAGAAGCTCCTACAACTCAACAGCAAAAATAAAAACTAATAAGCCTGTTAAAAAAATGGATATAGACCTTGAATAGACATTTCATTATAGAAGATACACAAATGGCAAACAAGTATATGAAAAACAGTAAATGTCACTAATCACCCTCGGGAAAATATAAATTAAAATCACCTCATACTTTCCAGGATAGTATTGTGAAAAAGGCAAAATCTACACCTGTTGGTGAGGATGTGGAGAAATTGAATCCCTTGCATATTCTTGGTGGGAACACAAATGATGCAGCCAGTATGGAAAACATTCTAGAAGTTCCACAAAAAAATTAAGAAAATAGAAGTACCATTTAATCCAGCAATATTGCAATACACTTTCTGTATATATATTTTTTAAAAAGTAGAATTATTCACCCAAAGGTATATCTGCACTCCCAGACAAGACGTGGAAACAACCCAAATGGCTATTGACGAATGGATAAAGAAAATGTGGTACATACATTCCACAGAATCTTTCTTTTTGTTGTTGTTGAGACAGGCTCTCACTCTGTCACCCAGGCTGGAGTGCAGTGGCCCGATAATGGCTCACTACAGTCTGGAATTCCTGAGCTCAAGCGATCCTCTCACCGTGGTCCTTTGAGTACCTGGGACTACAGGCATGCACCATCATGCCTGGCTAATTTGTAGTTTTTGTAGAACAGGCTTTCACTATGTTGTCCAGGCCGGTCTTGAACTACTGCACTCAAGCAATCTGCCTCCCTCATCCTCTCAAAGTGCTGGGATTATGGACACCACAGCCAGCCAGAATACTTTTAAACCTTAAAAATCATGGACATTTTGTAATGTGTGATAATATAAATGAATTTTGAAGGACATTATGCTAAGTAAAATACGCCAGACACAGAAAAACAAATACTACATAATTCTACTTACATGAAGTATCTAAAACAGTCAGATTCACAGAATCAAAGAGTGGAATGGTGGTTACTAGAGGCTGGAAGAAGATGAAAACGGGGAGTTACTAATAAAGAGGCAGGAAGTTTCAGTAAAGCAGGATTAAAAGAATTTAGAGATCTGCTGTGCAACATCCAGCGTATATAATCAACAATACCGTATTGTAAGCTTAAAAGTTTAAGAGTAGATATTGTATTGTTGTTGCCACAATAAAATAAAATAAATTGTAATTTACGAGAACCCCTATTGTACAAGCTATCAATCTATTTCTACATATTTGTTCTGCATAGATGTTTTAAAAACCTTGCTGTGATATTACATTATACATGCATATAATATTTTGATAAGATATATGACACTAAGGAATGCTGTGACCTTTTATGGACCATATGTGTGCTTCTCCATTGATCTTGTGTGCAAATTTTACAGAGCTTCCAACCTAACATATGAATTTGTTCTCTTTATTTTTACAATAGGAGGGAAAAAAGAAAGGAGTGATTTTGTATGGGCAGGGTGTCAAGTTATATATGATGAACTGAAAAGTCTCTAAAAAAATGCTTAGTTAAAATGAGAAAAAGAGCCATGACATACTTTGGTGAGACAATTTTGCAAGTCTCCACAGTAAATGCATAGGCAAAGGATATAAAGCACTCATGAGTTTGGCATTTTTCTAATTCAGCAAGAGTCAGTGTACCTGGGGGAGAATGTGTGAAAATTAGAGTTGCGTTAGGAAAAAAATTAAGACAAAACAAAAAGATCAATAGGTACAAATCATGTAAAAAGTTGCAGACTACAAGAAAGATTTGAAACTTTATTTTGTAAAACCTTTAATGGTTTTGAGTAGAAATAATAATGAATGATTATAACTGCTATGAATAGATAGCGTGTAGAAAATACAAAGAATAAGCAGAGAGTAGATTACATATGAAAATGTATTTGAAGTAAAATGCTAATAGTTGGTGAAGAGTCACATTTGGAATTTTTTGAAAGTAAGCAGGGCTTGGGTGATATTTGGATAACAGTTATAAAAAAAAATAGAAGAATTGAGAATAGCCACTAGATTTAGGGAGGAACAGACAGGTTAAATTTCATGCCATTGATTGAGGTGCAAATACATAGGTAAGGAAAGAGATTAGAGAGGCGTAAAAGCTTTAGTTTGAACATATTAAATTGAGATGCATTGTACATATCTAAACAATGATGATATGTAAAGAGTTAGATGGGAAGAACCTGTATATATAGAAGTCATAAAATAATTTCTTATAAATTCATGGACATGTATGAAATGAGTAAGTAGAGACACAAGGAAATAAATATACTCTCTGAGATTTATTTAGCATTTTGGAAGGTAAGCAACAAACAAGGAAAACTTAGATGCAGTGAAAATCAAGAGTGGTATGCTAGAAGCAAGCATATTTATAATGGATCTTCTTTATTAATATAATACGTTATGGATATCTTTGATAATTGAGCCTTCTACATTAAGCAAATATTAAATTATTTCAGTAGATCCATAAAGATAATAAACATTTAGTGATATTCATAATAGTAATAATTAGTGAGTATAACGTATCAGTATTAAGAATCTGAAGGGAGATGTTATTTATACAAATCGTATAGCACATTATAATGTTCAAAGTCTTTTAATATCCATTGTATCATTAAATTTCTCAACCTTAGGGTAAAGCAATTAATGTATTAATTTTATCCATGAGAAATTTAATGTTTATAAAGATAAAGTGCTTTGTCTGAATGAGAATAATAAATCATTAGAGTTCTTCCTTTGATAACAGATTAATTGAATCCCTTATAAAAAAAAGTATAAAATAATATTTTTAAGTGATATAACTTTTTTGACTTTTTAAGTTTTAGGGGTACAACTATAGGTTTGTTACATAGGTAAACTTGTGTCATGGAGGTTTGTTGTACAGATTATTTTGATGTTTTTACAACATAAAAAGAAATACAAAATGCTAAAATGTGTTTACTTAATTTGGGCATCATCACCCAGTATTTCCCAAAACATACATTTTTAAAATAAACTTAACCTTTTAGAATAGTTTTAGAACTACAGGAAAACTGCATAGATAGCACATAATGTTTTCATGCTCTATACCCACTTCCCTCTATTATTAAAGTTTTAGAATAGTATATTTTATATGATTTTTGAATCAATATTGATACATTATGATAAACTAAAGTCTTTGCTTTATGTAGGTTTTCTCAGCTTTTACCTAATGTTAATTTGCTGTTTCAGAATCTTATCCAGAATACTACTTTACATTTCATTATCTGATTTCAGCAGGCACCATTTGTCTGTAACCATTTGTCATACTTTGCTGGTTTTGATTATCTTGACAGATTTAAGGAATATTAGTCAGGTATAGTTTCTCTTCCGTGGAGTTATTCCCATGCTTTTCTTCACAGTTAGATGAAGGTTGTCTGTTTATGGGAGGAAAACATCGAAAGTAAAACACTGTTTTCATCACATCATATTGAGTGTACGTGCTATCAACATGACATCACTGCTGATACTCTCATTAACCATTCAGCTGAAGTAGTGTTTGTCAGATTTCTCCATAGTAAAGTTGCTCTTCGTGCCCACTTTTCCAGACTCTGCTCTTAAGCAGGGGCATTATGTTCAGCCCACATTAAGAAAAAAGGAGTTATGCTCCAAGTTCTTCAGGTCAGAGTATCTACATCTGTTGTTTGGAATTCTTCTGCACAAGAGACTTTTCTCCCCTTATCCATTTATTTGTTTAAACAGTATGGACCCATTGATATCTATTTTATACTTTAGCTTATAATCAAATGCTTCCTAATTATGCTCTCGATTTGTTCTACCATTGGATATAGAGTACTCTTTCAGTTGGATAGTGTATCATTTTGACATACCCACAATGCATAGGTGAATTTTTTTTTTTTTTTTTTTTTTTTTTGGTTAGAGAGGCACTTAATTTTTGGCACTCCAAAATGTTGCATGCACATCTTGTATATTTCCTGTGCCAATTCTATAATCATTTATTTCTCCAAGAAGTTACCTTTCATAGAAAAATTACCAATTGGATCATTCTTGCCTCCTCTCATGACTTATCTGTTAGCTTCCACTCGAATAGCAGAATAGCAGGAAATATGACTTACACATCCCACCATAAATGTATGCCATCATTTTATTATTTCCCATTTGTGGAGATTTTATGTAAAACTTAAAAAAAATTACTGACATAGAACACTATAATTCTTTGAGTTAGTTTCCATTTGCATCTTTGAGTACGTAACATTTTATTACATACCATTATTTTAATAGTAAACATATTGATTTGTTCACTTTTATACATATGGACTATAGCCTATTTTTATTATAGGTGTAATCTATTATTATATGAAAATGATTTCCATGTATTAATAATGAGCAAAGATAGCCATCAACCAGATTGATTTTCTTGCAAATTTGAATTTCAATTCACACATACTGAAGTCACATTTATAGATATCCTCTATGCACCATTCTCAAAATCATATTTCATTCTGTCAGTAATTAAAAATTTCTACAGAAATGTAAAGATATCAAGACATATTTTCCCACATGTTCATGTGTTACTTTGAAGTAAAGTGTTTATTTGAATAACATATGAGACTGAATATGTTCAAAATTGATATATGTCTTATTGATAAAATTATTTCCTTAGTAAAAGCAAGAATAAGTGACTAAATAGTTTGACATTAAAACACATGGACCAATCAAATGACGAGATAACAAACATTTGCTTTGAAAAGTTGTTTAGGATTTGACAGATGTGATGGTCCTGAAAAATGCACCGTACAAATTCTAAATAATAGCTTGAGAAAGTATCTTCCACACATCCTTTCAAATGAAGTTTTTATCTTGTGGTTTGCTTGTTATGTCCTATTTTCTATTATATATTTTTTACTTTTATTGTCATTTTTTTTGTATGTAATTCTTTTCATGTGTTATACATTAATGCAGCTATAAAATTCAATCTTTTTTTTTTTTTTTTTTTGAGATGGAGTCTCGCTCGTCGCCAGGCGCCAGGCTGGAGTGCAGTGGTGCGATCTTAGCTCACTGCAACCTCTGCCTCCCGGGTTCAAGCAATTCTCCTGCCTCAGCCTCCTGAGTAGCTGGGACTACAGGCGCATGCCAACACACCCAGCTAATTTTTTTGTATTTTTAGTAGAGACGGGGTTTCACCATTTTGGCCAGGATGGTCTCGATCTCTTGACCTTGTGCTCCGCCCACCTCGGCCTCCCAAAGTGCTGGGATTACAGGCGTCAGCCACCGCGCCCAGCCAAAATTCAATCTTGAATTGATATGTATTTACACAATAAAGACTATTTCATGGTTTAGGACAAGAACCCTATGCTAATTTTATTTAAGTTCATTTTCTTAAAAAAATGAAAAAATACACAGTTTTCTATTTCTAGAAATCATATAAAATACAGTTAACCAATTGAACTAGGATTCTGTTACAACTCCACCACTAAACAAAGTGATTTATACATAATAAAAATATGTCATTCAGGAAATAAATCTTCAGCCCCAATAAGGCTAGAACTAATGTTTCAACAGTATTCAGAGGAGTATACACCAAGTTTAACTTCTCTATAGACACTCACATAGTGTGTGCTATTTAAAAATTGATATACTTAATAATTACTGCAGTGCCTTTATGATGATAATCTATTTTAAATTCTTAAGAAGAACTATTACTGAGACAAGTTTTCTGGTAAGATTAATAACACTTGTGAGATGCATTTATGGACACTCACATACCTAAATGGAGAGAATCATCACATTGCTTTCCAAAATCACTCATTCATTTGTCTTTATTTGGTCACACAATTTCCAAAATGCTTTTACATTTTCTTCATTTAAAAAAGCAATTAGTTGAAAGGAATGTATTAAAGAAAATGTCAATGGCTCAAATACCTAAAATAATCAGCTCATAAAAAATATGGCTTTGGACAAGTATTTACAGATATTTGCAGAAAAAGCAATTTGAAAAGTTACTTGTGTGAGAAACAATTCACAAAGATTTTTAAGTTGACATTCATATTGGAGTACATTCCAACCTAAATAAGGTTCCAGTCAAGATACAGATACATCAATTATTAATAAAGAGAATTTAGTACAAGTGATTGTTAGCTAGCCATTAACTATATTTAGAAGACAATAGAAAACACTAAGATATCATAGAGGTATCAAAAGAAAGAAGCCACTACTTTTCCTAAAACTGGGGAAACAAAGAAATTGTACTTGAAATTATTAAAAGTTATAAGATTGAAGGAAAGCCATTGTACAGCTGATACTCACACATTGAGTAGGGAGTGCTTCTCAGCTGGGGCTGTTGCCCTTGAAGTTGAAGAAGGGGACAAGAGATTTCAGACCTCTGAAAAAGCACTGGCAGGCTGGGGCTAGTTTTACTGGGAGGTCAAAATGTGCTTCAAGTTTAAGTACTGGAAAAAACTAAAAAGTGGATTCTAGTCTTGTCATTAGAACATACTGTCACACCTGTAATCTCAGCACTTTGAGAGGCTGAGGTAGGCAGATCCAGAGATCGAGACCATTCTGGTATTGAGGTCAAGAGATTGAGACTAACATTGTGAAACCCTGTCTCTACTAAATATACAAAATTTAACTGGGCATGGTGGTGCACGCCTGTAGGCCCAGCTACTCAGGAGGTTGAGGCAGGAGAATTGCTTGAACCCAGGAGATGGAGGTTTTAGTGAGCCGAGATCTGGCAACTGCACTCCAGCCTGACAACAGAGCGAGACTCTTTCTCCATCTCTCTCCCTCTCCTCTCTTTCTCTCTCTCTCTCTTTCTCGCTAGGTGATATTCATATAAACAAAAAACAAGAGGCTAAAAAGGAACAAGAAACAAATTGAAGGAGTAACTCTTTACTCCTTCAGCTTTCTGTTTTCCTCATCCAATGCTATTGGTTGAATTTTAAAAGACGACAGCTGTCTTTCCAGAAAAATGTGATTTGCAGTGTCTTGGCCCTAAATCCCCAACTAATGTTTAGAGGAGTGGGTTGATACAAACTCCAACCCTTTAATTACTAAGAACTTGTGCACACAATTCTTCATATATTTTAACATCCTTACAATAAAGAAACAACTTTATGTTTCTACTAACAAGATGACCAACTATCTTTTATATTAAAGATCAATAAAATGTTTCTGTAAAGAGCTATGTAGTAAATCTCTTAAGCCCTGTGAGTCTGTTGCATATTCTCTTTTATCGTTGTTATTCTACATATTAGTTTGTTTATTGTAACCTCTAAAATATAAACAGCAAAACAAAACAAACCACAAACACATTCTTAGGCTGCATGTGGTATAAAACAAGCTGAAGGGTGGATTTGACCCATGACCTATGCTTTTTTCTAATGCTTGTTTTATAGAATCAAAGATACTCTCATCCTGTCACCAAACTGAGAAAACACAAAGTCTCAATAGTAATTACATTCCATTTATGGGAAACAACTGTCATAAGTTCTATCCATTTCTTGGCTTTGTTACTTACTTCTCATTCTGATAAGTCTCAGCCGAACAATCTCTCTCTAAAGGTTAAACTATAAAATTAACTTCAAACAAAATACCTATTAATAAGGAAATTAGGAGAGAGAAAAATAAATAAATTACTGTATAAAAATCTATACACATAAGAAATAAAGATATGTTCAACTATTATGGTTCTTAATTTAGTAACTGATTACAAGGTTATTGCTAATATCCATAACGTTCTAATTCCTCTACACATTCCATGCTTTCTTTGCCCCCAGAGAGGCCCTCAGGTAGACTTGGTTCATACATAGGGTGACCTGAAACTTCATGCCTTAAAGGTCAGTATTCTACATCCTCTTGAGTTCTCTTTGGTTGCTATAATTTTTTCACTGTCTTTTGCTTTTGGATATGAAACTCTTAAAAATTGTCCAAGAATATTTATTGACTGATAGACTTAATTCTCTCTTTCCCTACTATGTGACAGGAAACTAATATCCACTGAATACTCTGGCTCAGTCATTTAAAATACAAAAACAAATACAAAAGCAAAGCATTCTTTGCCTTCTGTTTCAGTAGCAAAAAAGGACAATAAAATGACAAGGTAGCAGTCTCAACCTTCAATTAAATTGAACTGTTGCTTCAATTTGTGGAAGTATTCTGTTTTGAATCCAAGACCTTCAACTTTCTGTGGCTGAAGTGGCAGGAATTAAAAGCAAATCTTTTATGAGTGGGTTATTAGTTATAGCAGTAAGAGAAGCCACTCTCACTTTTGCCCTGCTCACAGGTATTCTGGCTATAAGAGACATATCACATTATATATTTAACCCTGATTCAGGGCAGGTACCAAATCCTTTAAGACAAAATATTACACATTCAGGTCGTGGCCTTCAAGTTAGCACCATTACTGAATTTTCCATGTCAATTTATTAAAACCACTGCTTTTTAGTAACAGAGTATGTAGTAAGGCCATAAGTATTATATATAAGATCCTATTACTGTATTTCTTTCACTTCGGAATGAGTTCTTTAATCTGAATAACATTGTGCAGAATGTCATGGCAATGAAAAGGGCATTCCAAGGGTTCATTCATGGTAGTTCTATAAAAAGCATTACAAGAAGAGAGGTTCAACTCATCTTCGGAATTCATGATTATTTTAATGAGTGCAACAAATCTCTGATCCCTTCATGATCAAAGGGGTCCCATGTAATGAAAATGTTACCAGGTTGATTACTAATAAAACTAGAGAACAGTGTCATTAAAGGAAATCAGCCTTGCTCTTTGCAGTTTTTCCACTTGGACTTTGTCAGAAGTAAAACCTTGGTGAAGGAGAGACCAAGAGGCTAACACAATGGATTTCTGCATCCTGTCCACTACCATCCCTGAGCAGACTTTGAAATCTGACATTCCATAAACTATGCCAGTTTGTTCAACTAATTTTCAAATGTTCCTCTCCCGTGAATGCCATATGTAGACATTTACATGGGATTCAAATATCTCACAGTCTTTGTCTATTTTGAGAGGTGCATACACGTGGATCTTCACATACTTCCTTGCCATCAACCACCCAAATATAGCTCTTTAAAAATTTTTGACAATTCAGGGAAACCATTTTAAACTATGTGTTAATCATTAATACAAAATTTGCTGCTAAAATCCTAGCCACTAGAAGATTGTCTTCACTATTGCTCTGAGGCTCACACATGAATGAGGCTGTGATACTATAGCTGTCAACTTCCAAGTTGTACAAACATATACTATAAGTAGAACCAATAGTAAAGTAGCCCAAAGTTTTTTTGTACTTTTTATTTTTTTCTCTGTGTTCAACTGGACATCAGTAACTTCATAATGCCATACTGTGGATTAAGCTAAAGCAACAGGTGTGGGCATCAGGGGAGTCTAAGCAACTTTCTCTAAAGACCTGCTACAGGATGGTTGTGTATATATCGTTTCTGTTTGATAAATAATTTGTTACCATCAAGCTTAAAGATAAGGCTTGGTGGGTCAAATATTAATGCATGAAGTACACTTCAGGTCTCATGATCAAATAATAGGCCATTTTTAGTTTTTTATCTCTATTGGAGGCCCAGTAGCAAGCTGGAGGTTGGTTCTCAAAAGAATAGTCACTTGAAGAAGCAGACATGATTTATCTAAAACGTTAGAGGACTACACTGCAATTATTGGATCATAATATGCCAGACGTTTGATTTTCCACAAACACTTCAAGGATTGTTAGAGAGTAAGACAAAGGTTAGCAGCTTGCAGTGAAGATTTGCTGCAGACTTGCTTGTTTTTTTTAATTCGATTTCCGACTCAGTTCTCATAAGCTTAAGAATTTGCAAATAGTTGAGTAGCACAGACTAATGTAACATATATTGCCACCTAAATCCAAAAAGACTGATCAAGCAATGTGCATTTATTTTACTGGCATGTGCTGCAAGATGCAACATCTTATCTTTTATCATGAAGATGATACACATTGTTTCTGTGTCTTCACCCAAATCTCATTTTGAGTGATAATCTCCATGTGCTGAGGGAGGAACCTGATGGAGTGATTCGATGATGGTGACGGTTTCCCCATGCTGATCTCTTGATAGTGAGGGAGTTCTCAGGAGATCTGTTGGTTTTAAGAGTGGCAGATTCCCCTGCACTCAGCTCTCTTTTCTGCCACCTTGTGAAGTAAGTATTTGTTTCTCCTTTGCCTTTGGCCATGATAGTAAGTTTCCTGAGGCCTTCCCAGCCATGAGGAACTGTGAGTCAATTAAATCTCCTTCCTTTATAAATTACAGTCTCAGGCAGTTCTTTATAGCTGTGTGAAAAGAGACTAATACAACATGATTGAGATGGTTGCAACCCTGGTGATACACTGAGGTTATGGAGACTAAAAACTTGGCACGGTATTTTATTTTAGAGGGGAAAGATAAGATATTTTTGCCATTACTTAGAATGCAAGCCAGATTAACCTTATATTTTACTCTTTTAGTAATATTAAGATTTGGAAATTTATATGTCCAGAAATAATTTATGATATAATTTTTAAAAAGGTTACAATATATTCCCATGGCATAAGAATTACATATTATACAAACTTAAAGCATTATTTTTTATTTTTAAATTAAATTAAGATAGTTTATTTAAGTTTTCTTGTAACCTCTATATAATCACTTTTATTTTAAAATTTTATGTGGGATCTACATATTTTTTGATCAATACGATTTTACATGTTAAAAATAGGTATATAACAAAAATGTTTCAAAATTGTTTCTGTTCTTAATCCTACAATATTTATTTATATAAAAAATTATGATCTCTAGAAATCTATTTAAAAAGACTGGATGACCTCACATAAAATAATTAGAAAAGAACTGTTTGTATATGCATTCTCTTATTTTCCTGTATTACACTAAGATAGTTATGTTTTCTAAACACTGCCTTCAACTATCAGTGAAAAATAATTAATGGATAATTTTTCAACTTCTTTCAAACACAAATCTGGCTTATCAACTCATGTGATTTTATTTGACTGGCTGTCTTGGCAACATATCTGTATTATTTATTCTCTATAACTGATACATCTAGAATGTAGTACTTTCTTAGTATTTATTCAGATAAATGAATAAATGAAAGGATGCTTGCTAATTTTAGGACTGCTCATTAGGAATGATTTCTAAATGGACAGAAAAAATAATAAGGTTGAAAGCAACCAAGATGCAATCACAGTTATTTAAGAAATCTTTAAAAATGATGATAGACTGGACAGGGAGAATGTGGCACATATACACCATAGAATATTTTGCAGCCATCAAAAACGATGAGTTCGTGTCCTTTGTAGGGATACGGATGAACCTGGAAACCATCATTTTCAGCAAACTGACACAAGAACAGAAAATCAAACACTGCATGTTCTCACTCATAGGTGGGTGT
>NW_016107429.1:1304212-1366104 GCF_001604975.1 Cebus imitator
AAAATACAATAAAAAAAAAAAAAACGAGTTACTAAGGAAAACTTTAAAACCAACAAACAATATATGTCTGTTAAATAAAGCTTGAAACACCTTGAATAAATATAACTTTCTCAAAGAATGTTTTATAGATCCATGACAAAATTATTTAATACGTAAAAAAACAAACCCTTCCCACAAAAGTGAGAGTTGTCAAGTTATGGCATATTCTCACAGCCCGTGGAAATGACAGCACAAAGAAAAAGCTTCTGAGATCAAAGATTTTCTTTTCTTACTACCTTATAACACCTACGTGGGCTGTGTGGTGACTGTCAGGAAGACTGCAGCCTTGATTATAAATTAACTTTGGTATTACTGGACAATGTCTTACTTTCCTAGAGTAGGTGTTAGAAAACCTTTGCTAGGGAGGTCAAGGTATTACATATTTTAGGCATTCTGGGCCACAAGTCTCTTTTGTGACTATTCAAGTCTGCCATTAGATCCCAAATGCCGCTATAGACAATACATGAATGAAGGTGTAGTTGTGTAATGATAGGAAGCTTTTTTTTTTTTTCTTTTTTTACAAAACCTGGTGAATGACTGGATTTGACCCAATGGGCTTCAGTTTCTAAGTTGTGGTTAACATCATCCAGTTTATATTAACAAGAGGGATTTTTTGTAGCCCAGAATTGTTCTGAATTTCTCAATTATAGATTTTTAAAAGTGTATCTTCAGCATGTACTAATACATAAACATTAAAAAGTTTAAATATATGCAGTTATATACTGTTTGGTGATTTAGGAAGGATTATCAAAGAAATAATTTAATCCATTTAATAGAAATCATCATTTTTTATCACATCTGGTTTCTCCAGGAAACTTGCAGTAGCATTTTCATTTATCTACTGCATTCACCATCTGTTGATCTACAAAACCACTAAAAGTAGTTTCAGCTATATTTTTATCTTGAGCACATTGAATTTTGAATGGTATAAAATGGGTCAAATTTAGGTTCAAGTAACTGTTTTAGCTCATATTCGCTGTATGACTTTAAAGTTAATTAAATGTTTCGTTACAAGGCTGCATGAAAATTCAATGAAATAAACTATGCATGATAGTGAAGCACCATACCTTACGTTAAATAGTCACTACATTATAACCACTGCACTTAAAGTCTGTTAAAGAAATTTAGAAAATATATTTTAAGGTTAAGTTTTGCTTTGGTTTTATAGTGAGATTTTTAAATAGAGTACCATAGAAAGATTACTTCTTTTCTCTGTGCACCCCCAAATTGTCAGGAGATTCAAAGACTGTGCCATATAGTTTATTCTCTAGCCCTGGAGTGTAAGAAAAGCAGGCCTGTATAGGTTGCCTATAAATTTTACCATTGTCTCAACTTAACGTAAACCCCCTTATACTCAGAAGCCATATTTCCTATTTCTAATTAAATTTAATAATTATGTGGTCTTAATAAACCATTCCCATTAAAAATATAAAGTATGATATACTTTATTTAATACGTGAATATACATGGCCTCTTCCTTAGGTTTGTGAACTTATTTATACAAAATTTCTTGCCACACATGCTTTGCAATTGCAGCTTTACATGCACTGGATGATTTGTAATAATCTCTGTCATATCCTCTAATATAGATATTTGTGTGAATTCCATTTTCCATTTTTCCTCCTTCCACCTGGGTTATTGTTATTCAGTTGCCAGATAAATTTTGTTTTTTTCCCTTTTCAAGAAGATTATCTGAGTCAAATAAGTCAGAAAAATTATCCGCACCTGGATTACTACTTTTTATTCTCCTATGTGCTTTTTGTCAATGAAAAAATCCATTGGCAAGCCTTTTTCTGTTTTGTCTTTTTTTCTCTTGGATCAATATCCTATGTAAGAACATTATTAACATCAACCTACATAATTTTATATGCCTTTACTTGTTTTTTGTATTTCATTATGGAAAGAAAAGTTTAATGCTGATTAAATCATATGTAGCAGGGCTCTTTAATCAAGGATTAGGCTGGTAGCACACTATAAATTCAGGCATCTCTGATTATGGTCAAAAACTAGAAAGTCATTTCAAGTGAAGGCCTTGTCATCCAAAAGAAACATTAGGATGGCTAAGTAATGGAAAAAACAGTTTTATTGGTCTTATCAGTTTGCAAACAGAGACAGTCTCTGGCATGACCTGAACACACACTCTTCAAGAGGGAAGGGGAGGTTGGCTTTTAGGCTTCACAAGGTCTGTATTACGCAATAGAAGCATAAATATTTAGCATGTTCAGGAGAAATTATGCATATTTATGAGATGATTCAAGTGCATGTGCAATGGTAAACATAGGTGTTCATTTTGGAGTGGAGTTTTAGTATTAAAGTGGAATTTGGTTCTTACTTCAAAAGGTGAACCATAGGGCACGAAGACAGTGTATGCACAGTCTCTATAAGCCGGCCAAAACTGACTTAAAGTCTGTGGCTGTTTTTCAAGAAAAAAATTTTTTAACTCTGGTCGTAAGTCCAATCAGACTGGGTAGTAAATCAGAGCCCAGAAGGGTCCAATATTTTACTTGATAGCTCCTATTTCCTAGGCAGCTTAGCAAGAATGTGATTTTGTTTTTGTTTTGTTTTTTATAGCCATGGGAATTTAGGGAGCTGTCATGCCAGCCAATCCCTGAGCCCTAGGCCAGTAAGTAACTTTTTGTTTCCCTAAACTTAGGGTTTATTATAGCTCTTAGTTGATAAAGGGGCATCTATTTGGATCTCTTAAATCACAGTCATGAGAAACTATCTGAGAAAAAAAACATCTCTCTCACATTTCACTTATGATTTAAAACCTTAATCTTCCGGTGACAAAATTCTAAACCCTTAAAACTGGAGGTACAGACAGTACTTATTTTGAAATATCAAGTTAAATCTAATAAATTTTATCTGACACCAAAAGGTAAGAATGGAAAAGGCCAATTTTGCACATAACTCATTGTTCACTGTTCAGATTTTTCCTTAGCTTATATGCAAAAGGTATACTAAATTGTTATGTCTTAAAAAAGAAGCTAATTGAAAAGTATCCACATATAAATAAAAATTGCAGAAAAGTTTGACTCCAATCAAAGAAAGACATTTTTGATTTTCAAGTTTTTTAATACAGGGATTAAATTAAAGACCATCTATATAGTTGACTGCATCTGTTAGCTCTTGTAAAAATACTACCTAGCACAATCTTACTGGCATGAAACAACAACAAAAAAATATTATTGCTGTTGTTTCCACCTGTTGGGTACGGCTGGTCTGATCTTTTTCAGGCTTGTCTTGGCAACTATACCTGAGGCTGTGATGATTGGCCCAGTTTTTACTTTTTCTGCAGGTCTCTGTGTTGGCTGAGGTGCCTCTGGTCCATATGTCTCTCTTGGATGGACCAACAAATTTGCAGGGATATGTTATTCTCATAGCAATGGCAAAGGACAAGCAGGCTATTGGAAATACATAAAGTCTCTCAATTGGCTTGGAAGGCTCATTGTTACTTCTGTCTATGTATTATTAGCCAAAGCAAGTCACATGGGCCACGTCAAGGGTGTGGATTCTGAGTTGTATGGAGAAATGGGCCAATAACGCAGCTAACCATATGTCAGAGTTGATAGAAAATATCAGCACAATGATGTTCTTAGGAAAGATACAAAATATAATTTAAAAAAAAAATTCAATAGAGTTTGGGGAACAGTTGGTTTTTGGTGGTTGGTTTTAGTTACATGGATAAGTTCTTTAGTCATGATTTCTGATATTTTGGTGCACCCTATCACCTAAGCTGTGTAAACTGGACCCAAAGTGTAGCCTTTATCCTTCGCCCCTCTCCCAGTCATCTCCCCAAGTCCCCAAAGTCCACTGTATCATTCTTAAGTCTTTGTGTTCTCATAGCTTACCTCTCACTCATGAGTGAGAACATATGATATTTGCTTTTCCATTCCTGAGTGACTTCATTTAGAACAAAGCTGTCCAATTCCATCAAGGTTGCTGCTGCAAATGCCATTATTCCGTTACTTTTTGTGGCTGAGTAGTATTCCATGGTGTGTATACACACACACAGACAGACAGACACACACACACACACACACATATATGAAGAAAATTATCTCATATATAAAAGTAAAAAATGTTTCACTCTTTGGTTGATGGGCATTAAGGCTGGTTCCATATTTTTGCAATTGTGAATTATACTGCTACAAACATGTATTTGCAAGTGTGTTTTTCCTATAAAGACTTCTTCCCCTTTGGATAGAAACCCAGGAGTGGGATTACAGGTTTAATCATAGTTCTACTTTTATTTCTTTAAGAAAGTGCCATACTGTTTTTTCTTTTTTTATGTTTTAATTTATTATACTTTAAGTTCTGGGGTACATGTGTAGATCATGCAGGTTTGTTACATACGTATACACTTGCCATGGTGGTGGTTTGCTACCCACGTACCCACCAGGGCCAGGTATGTGATGTTCCCCTCCCTGTGTCCGTGTGTTCTCATTGTTCAACATCCACTTCTGAGTGAGAACATGCCGTGTTTGTATTTCTGTTTTTGTGTCAGCTTGCTGACAATGATGTTTTCCAGTTTCATCCATGTCACTGCAAAGGACATGAACTCATCCTTTTTTATGGCTACATAGTATTCCGTGGTGTATATGTGCCACATTTTCTTTTTCCAGTCTATCATTGATGGGCATTTGGATTGGTTCCAAGTCTTTGCTACTGTGAACAGTGCCTCAATAAACATACATGTGCATGTGTCTTTATAATAGAGTGATTTATAATCCTTTGGGTATATACCCAGTAATGGAATGGCTGGGTCAAATGGTATTTCTATTTCTAGATCCTTGAGGAATTTTACACTGTCTTCCACAGTGGTTGAACTAATTTACACTCCCACCAACAGTGTAAAAGCATTCCTATTGGTCCACATCATCTACAGTATCTGATGTCTGCAGATTTTTTAATGATCCCCATTCTAACTGGCATGAGGTGATATCTCAATGTAGTTTTGATTTGCATTTCTCTAATGACCAGTGATGATGAGCTTTTTTTCATATTTGTTGGCTGCATAAATGTCTTATTTTGAAAAGTGTTCATGCACTTCACCCACTTTTTGATGGGAATGTTTGGTGTTTTCTTGTAAATTTAAATTCTTTGTGGATTCTGGGTATTAGTCCTTTGTTATGTGGGTAGATTGCAAAATTTTTTTCCCATTTTGTTGGTTGCTGGTTCACTCTAGTTTCTTTTGCTGTGCAGAAGCTCTTTTTTATTTATATAGTGTATAGTATTAGAACATCTATGCCATCATTAAGATTTTGTGTAGAATAAATAGAAGGTAGCACTGACTTAGTACTTAATGACAGCTTCTTCTAATCACGTCATATAACAACTCACTCATTATCATAGTGTCTCAGGAGCAGGTAGTATTACAATGACATTGATTAAAGACTAAGTTTAAGTAAATTGCTTAAAAGCATACAAGTTTTTAGCTACCACAGATTTGTCGTGTAATTTTAAGCAATTTACTTAAGCTTATTGTATCTAGTCAATAATTATTTAATTGTACATTGTAAATAATTAAAATAATATAATTAGATTGTTTGTAACACAAAGGATAAATGGTTATGCTTGAGGTGATGGGTATCCTATTTACCCTGATGTGATTGTTACACATTGCATGTTTGTATCAAAATAATCTCTTGGGTACCTACCATGTAACCACAAAACTAAAAATTTTTAAAATATCACATAACAAGTAAAAATAAGGGTCAGGATTTGAACCTCAGCTTTGCAGTTACTGAGGGCAGATTTTTAAACCACTACACTGTATTGTCACTCAGTTTGTTACCATAATGCTGTATTCCAGCATTACATGTTTGGTGTGTTTTTATGTGTGTGTGTGAGAGAGAGACACCTTTTCTTAGACACCATAAATAATACCAACTGTGAAGGGCTAATATTAAATAAAGAATATGAATGACCAATGAATGACAACAATGTCCTGGAAATTAAGTGAGTGAAGAAAGTAAGCTGCTTAGAGATGTATCTTATGCACTTCAGTAAAGTGTTGCTGAAAAACATAAACCAATATATGTATACCTCTTAAACTGTGTTATGTAATCAGTTCACCTATGTCACAAAACAACAGTGTCAACATTATAGATGAGATCATTTTGATATGGAAAGTAAATACAAAACCCTTACAAAGATCTACTGAATCAAAGGTTTTGTTTTTTGTTTTTTGTTTTTTAATTTGGGTTTTTGACATTAAGTGGTGACATCTTTTACGGATCCAATACTATCTTGAATTTCTTTAGCCTCAGCAAGAGATAATGGATAAACAACTTAATTCAGCCCAATAAACCAGGGGGTAGCACTGTGTATGCAGTCAATTGTTTAAAAAGGAGACACCACCTTCTTAGACATTTAATTAGATCTGAGATACATGTGAAAAAGAGAAGTGAAAGATAGCTTTAATAGTTGTTAAATATAATTTTTCTTGAAAGAGCAGCTTCTCCAAAGTAAAGGGCAAACACCACAAATTGCATGTGAATGAAAGAAAATTCATAGCAGATGCTAATATAATATCAATATACTTTAACAATATTCATTAAAATAAGCAGGGATGTAATTGAGAAAGTGAAAACCCAATTAACCTGCTTAACCTGCTTATTTAGGTTATAAGTTTCTAGCATACCTTGCATATAATTTCAGTATTGTGGAAATACTCGGTGAATTCAAATGAATTTAACACAAAGCAAAGATTAAATATGTAATTCTAAATAAAAAAGGAAATATCAAATTAGACTAAATTATGAGAGTAAATATCCAGCATTAAAAAAATATTTACCACATCCCACAGATATTTTAATTCATATAGTAAATAGTTCAGCTAGAAATGGAAAATATCTAACTACGATTCATATATAGGACTGAGAGTATGTACTTTACAGTCCTTAATATGCTACTTTTGCAAACCAAAAGCAATTCAACTATTACATTAAAAAGCACTGCAGAGATACTCGAAAAATGAGTTGTACAAGAGGCAAGGAGAAGGAGAACGGAGCTTTGGGTCTCTTTCCCCGTAAACCTCTTAAAAGATAGGTGTGAATATGACTTTATTCTTGAAGAAATTGAGAAACAAGTTCAGTGATAACTGCAAACATTCTGTTGAGGCTGTGTGAAGGGATCTTTCTATTTTGCAAATTTATTAAGATGAATTGTATTTTCTATTTAATTCGGTATGCAGTTCATTTCAAATTCCCATATGGCTTCAGCTACACCTCATGGCATCAATGATTACCTGCTATGGTCAAAGACATTATGAAAACTGATTGAAAGCCGGCAATTTATTCTATGGTGAAACCATTCAATATTTCCTAAAGTGAAATGATATACACCTAATATGATACAGAAACTGAGCAACATAAACAATAAAACAAACATTATTACTTGGGAGACTGGCAGAAAATTGTTATAAGATCATCTCTCCCTGTCATTATGGGTAATTCATCATTACTCATCTATGTGTTCAAAACATCTAAGACATCCTGAATTTCCTCCTGCTTACCAATTTTACGAGTGTTTTTCTTTTCAGTTACAACTGATTCTTAACCAAAATTATATGTCACAAGAGCATGTCATTTATATAGAAAAGTGTTGTATATTTTTCCCTTTTCTTTAACTTCTTGCCAGCATGATGCAATCTCAAATAGTACTTTATAATAATAATAAAAAAAAAACTTTCTAAAAGAAACTTCAAATAAAATTCATACTTTAAGGAATTTTTGCCAAAACTGAGGCAATTTTAAGGAAGCTATATTGATTCTTAAAAAACGCATTTACATACAATTAATGATAACTGCATGTTGATTATAAAAGCTCTTTAGATACATTTGTTTTAATTTAGGAATATTAAATATTCTAAGTTCTTAGCAGATTCCATAAGCTCAACACTGTACAAATGCAAGCAAGACCAAGAGATGACTTTATGCAATGTTTTTACTTAATAATCTAAATGCTGAAATTAGTTAATGTTTTAAATGTAGCCTAATTGATTCCTATGGATAAATATTATTTACTGCTGGTATGACTGGAGAGAGAACGATATTCTCCTTTTACCTTGAAATTTATAAAATGCTGATATTTCTGCTAAAATACAAATGAGACTGCTTGACTAACAAAAGGTTGAGTGTAGGCCTCTCAGCGCTGAACACTTTCACAGAAAAATGTGACAAGTTTTGTGGATTTAGTTGTTTCTGTCTTTAAAAAGCAGTTAAAATCTTTCTTTATTTTTCTTGGATACTAAACTTAATTCTATTAAATAATGCAAACAGAATTTATTTGTAAGTAAATATTTCCTTTGCATGCAAGAACATGGTGTTCAACACCTGCTATATTCTCTTTTATTTTCCTCTGTAGGTAAATTATGTGGCTATACTTTCCCAGAAAGAAACATATTCAGTAAATATTTCAGAAAATAATATACCATATAATGTAATCTCTTTTCTTCTAACATAAGCCATTTGCTACAAACACACTTTTCTGCACATTAGGTTCAAATGCAATATTTAAGCCAGAAGCATTATCTAAGATTCATCCAATATTTGAATGATTTCTGTCCAGATTATGGCCTAGTGTAGCATTACGATACATATTTACAAGATATACTGGCAGAAAGTTTTCTGTTTTTCTATACACAGAAGATTCTATTAATGTGGTTCTCTTAGGAAAAATAGTAAGCAAGCTAAAATAATCATATATTTCTGTTAATGATATATGAATATAAATATATTTTCACTCATTTCAATTTTAATGTCATTAGTCATCAAAGTTTTACAAGTGAATCAGGAAGTCTTCCTAATTTAGACAAAGAAGGAGGAGGAACTGGAAAAAGAGGGAAGAAGAATAGATATTATCACCTCATTTGTCATAGTTGTTAATGTCCCAGAAAACTATTGAAATGGAATTCCTACAGGAGAAGCACTTGTATTTACCTTTGGAGAGAAAAATACAGACATGAACATCTAACCTTTAATGTGAAATAAAATTTCAAAACTTAGACATTGGGAACAAAGAGGATAAAATCAAAGATTTTCAGACTATGGCCAGAAACTAATTTAATTCTATGTGTTTCAATATTGATGATAAATTTTAACAAAATTTATCTTTAAAATATTATAATATATTAATGTTGATGCAAGTATTCATATATACATATAAAATTTAAGAAATGACAATATAATTAGATATTTGTATTTAGATAAAATATCTCTAATTTTAGAAGATTAACCCCATAAGATTCTTAATGGAAGTGTGACCATATTCACTATTAGTATATAAAGGTCTTTTTGATCACATGCAATGTAGATAATGATGTACTACCAGCCCCATCAATATTTACTTATCCTGTCCCATCCACTGGGATAATGGTCCCTTAAACAAAAATTGGAACTGATTTATCATGATGTAATATGATGATTCAAAAATTAGAGATATATGATAAATTCAGCCCTAGCTTTGATTACAACTTTTTATGTATAGGATCAGGCTTGGAGCAAATGTTTTATCATGTGAAACATATACACATACTAAATTATTTGCCCTTTATAAAATGTATAGTTTAATATGTGAAATGTATCTCAATAAATATATTTAGTATATAAAATACATCTCAAATTTATTAATGTATATTTCAAAACTTGAGATATATTTTACATACTAAAACATTTGCCCTCTACAACGTACAGTTTTAACAAATGTATAAATTTTAACAAATGTATACAGTCATGTAACAGCCAAGATTCAGGAAAAAGGGGATATATTGTGTAAAAGTATTGGTGAGAGGTCTATATAAAATATAGAGAAATTAAAAATAACTTCTTAATATACTATCTTTAGTTATTTTGTACATAATCATTTGATACTGACTATATTTCTCCCACTGGTAGGCTCTGAAGCTAAAAGAATAGATAAGTCAATGTGTATGTTCTATATTAGCCTGTAGTCCAGGAGGGTCATAAAAATAATAGGAGTTAAAAAGAGAGTGACATGTGCTGATGGACAGCAGGTGCCCACCTACCATAGCGTGAGGACTCAAGAAACACCCTGCAGAGAAGGTAATAACCATGCTCAAACCACAGTAACATTAAGTCTAATGAAACGAAACAAGATTAGAGGTACTCCAAGAATTCACAGCAAAAAGATACAAAAGCATGGAGACCCTGCAAAGCATGAGATTAGGGTTAATAGAGAATGTGAGCCATCAATAGAAACAGAATTGCTTAGAAAATTGTACGCATTAATAGTTACTTTTCAAGTTATATGGATATCAAGATAAGTTACTCCTCTAAAGACAATTAAAAATAATGAGTCAGTAAGAAGGATGCAAAAAATGAGAACAAAGAGAAAATTATAAAATAAATTATAAATAAATAAATACATACATTTTTTGTGTGTGCACATACATACATGAGTTAATGGAAACTAAGTAATCCTTACTAAATCTATTGATAATGCAAGTTTATTAATGAGTAAATACTTACATAAATACTGGCCTCTCTCTGAATTGTTGTAAGTTTCAGATAAATGCAACAAAAAGTATTTTTAATTGACATGGGGCCAATTCAAAGCAAGACTGGCATACCTTAGTAATGTTATTGCTGAAGATAATATAATTAATTTTTTGAAAAATATCATGAAGCTACCATGTCCAAATAGGGACACCTTTACAGATTAAAAATTGAGATTCAAATTCATTTATTCTGCACTGAATATACATGAAGCTATACACAAAAAATCATTTAAAAATATGGGTTTATAATTGAAACATTTTAATGATCACATATGGTCTCTGTAGTGATGGATTGAAAATAAGAAAATTTAAAGATTTCTAGTATAGAATTTATATTTCTACACATCCTTATAACTTCGTTTTACACAGATAAACTAAATTCTTTTCATATTTAAAATTTTGGATACCTATTTTTATACTATTGTACATTGAAAATATAATGATTTATCTCTCTATACTCTGACAATAATGGAACAGGGTTCCTAGGCTCAAAATGCCTACAAATTATTTAATTGGATAAATCTACTCACATTTTATTTGACTGAGAAAACCATCAGTTCTGACAATGCTTTTACCTCAGACGTCTGTATTACCATGTAGAATAGTTACTGGTGTTCTTTTCTCTTTTCCTTATTAATTTACCTAAAAGATGGCTTTATGTAGAGTTCATCTTCAATTTTTCTGTATTTCTTATGACAAAGTTTGGCACACAGTAGGCAGTTAGTAAAGGTTATTAACAGAAAGAAATTGTTCGATACAATCTTCCTTTATTTCCTTCAGTATAAAAACTGATGTAATGTTTTAATTTCTGAAGAAAAATGATATACAAGTAAAAATATAGCTTTTTTAACTGCTAAAACTCATTTTCCATGCAGACCTACTCCTTTTGTTACCTACTACTGTTACTCTATTCCTTAACTTTGCATGGTATGTCTCAAATGATTAATGCAATTTAAAATAATATTGAATAAGAAAAATAGCATTTTTTAAAATGACTAGGCTAGGTACTTCTCAGGTTAACATTTGTTTCTGAGTGAAAAATAAAACACAACTATTAATAGCAATGTCATAACAATATCAATGAATGCAAGGATACATTTATAAAAAATCTATTTGGCTTTTTGCAAATGCCATTTTACATAAATTATGTATATATATGTATATTTATACAGTTATATAACTTCTTTTTTTTTTCTTTACTGTTTTCATTTTATTTTGTTACCTAAATGAAACTACAGTGAAATTTCTCCACTTATAAAAGCAGACATTTATTTAGGGAAAAATAAAATCCCTGAATGTGTTAGTGAACTTTATCTTGGAGACTTTCTGATTCAATTGATGTAATCTGACCTTGCCATTAGTTTAGCTAAAGGCAAGATATTTCTGTCTGCATTACTTTTCATTATTGCTTCCTTGTAGAAATTCAGTACCTGCTGCTCCATATAAATGTATGAGAAAGCTAAAGAACATAGTACAGAAAGTCATCCAATTTTCATCTGCTATTTTCCCATCAATGTGAACACGCATTTGTATTCTTCCTAACCTTCATAGTTAAAAGATGATTATTTCAACTGAAATTTGGAAAACCTACATTCAGACTTGAGATTTAGAAGAAAATTGATATTCCTTATTTATTTATCTAATGTCCAAGCATCATCACCCATGATATAAATCACTTGAATTCCCTAGCAACTTCTTTTGCAGTGGTGCCTAAGCTTATTATTAATTTACTCTGTTCTTCCTGGGTGCAGAATGGAGACAATCAAGTCATATATCACATAAACAATTAAAAACTATCCTTTGGCTGTAAGCTTTTTGAAATGATGAAGTGCTAGTACGGAGTGAGCTGTCCTTGAATTACTTTCACTCGTATTAGACAGCATGATGAATTTTTTACAAGCCAGACATTTGAAATATTGTCTTCAAAGCTATGTCAGCTGCGTATTTATCTTTATTATGGCCAAGAAACTGATAGCAAAAATACAATGTTGTTAGTGCATGTATTACGTTAAAAACAATTATAAGCTTTATTTTTTTTCTTAGAGATGAGTACAGGAAAAAAATGTGCTTTTACAGCAATGTCATTGCTATCTTTTCCCCTCCAAAGATAAAAAGTAATTTCAATGTAGATAAGTGATTGTAGTTAAAAATTAAATTATATTCTGTGCTCAAAAGTAAATTCTTATGAGACCAAATTCAATTTTATAATCTTCCTTATAAAGCATATGTGACTTAAGTATTTTAAAACATACATATGTTTAATATTTTATAAAACAGATACACTGATGTACTTTCTTTGTCTTGAAATAATTCTCATTAGTGCAATGATGTAGTGTATATCTCACATCCATATAAAAACATTTTCTCAATTTTGTTAACTTTTTTTCTAATGAATTTAAATTAAGGATATTCATATACTGTTGTATTTCCATTTTGTTGTCATTTCAAAAATTCATATTTTACAGCAAAATTGATAAATGATGTTATAAATATGTACATAGTCATCACTGTATTTGTCATACAATCAATGTTGTTTTAAACTGGAAGGAAGAAGACTGAGCTCAAACATTACATGAATCACATAAATATATTATAAAAACAGTCTAGCATAAAAATATTCTTTTTTATTTTAAGGAGACAGCTGCAATACTGAAAGGCTACATAACTTATGTAGAGATGGTCAATGTTGAAACTGGTTCCGAAAGATCCTCTTCCCATTCCAATTTAGAATTCCTGCCAGGGAGTTGCGTTTCTCCCTGGGCATGTGTATGTCTCGGTTGGTTTCTATTTACATCATGGTTGTAAGTTAACATTGCAGATATTTTCAGCAATATTCACATTATTAGCGTTAAACATTTAAAGATTAACAAAATATAATGTGGATTTGCTAAATGGATTTTTAAAATCGCGAAATTACTATTATCATGACTAATGCTATTTGTATCCAGATGAATAGAGCCAAGAGAGCTACAGGGACACAACCATATATACACATAGACACACACGTGTTTGCAACATTACTTTTAAATTATTCGCTACTCTGATGAGATGCCATTTTGACAAAATTATATCCACATAAAAATTACTTAGAAGCAGTCAACCAATTTTGGAACCATCTGTGTTCATTGTGTACAAAACAAAATTGAAATTTTGAACTGTGAATAAAATAAACAGAGGCATGGAATTTCATTTGTGAGTGTACATAGCACACATATTTGATATAAAGGGGCATCTAAGTTTATATGCTTATAATGATAGTTAGATTAAGTTTTATGTTAGTACTTTATAAGAATTTAAGTTTTTTGTTTAATTTGTTCATCTGTCTTATTAAAAATACACTTAGTTAACCTAGCATAAAATATTTCAAAGAACAAACTGTGAATTTGATTTTTAATATGGTTATTCTACAGCAGCATGAATTCTCAACTGAGGAGTTCAAATCACCGTATCTTAAACTCATTTGTCTCAAATATTCTTTGCTCATTTATCTTTTGCCTAACTCTTTGCAGCCCATTATGTTTATATTTGTAGGCCCCACAGCACTATCTAAAGCCATCTCTACCATTAACAAGCTGAGATACTTTAAGCAATCACTTCATTTCTTTTAATAATATGCATAAATCAAATTGACATCATTATAATGAGAAGTATTTGACATAGAAATGTCTCTAAAATAATTTCTATCTAAAGTATTTTGTTAAATAGTATTAGATGAATAAATATTAATATTGATGCCAAATAAAATATGCTACTAGTCTCATATGTGCTTTTTCCTTTTCTTAAAATAATACTATGTAGCCTCTATTCTATTCAATTTTTGTCATTGAAAAATGTATCTTTGATTTATTTCAATTGCAATTCAAGAAAAGTAGTCATAAAAGACAAAAATATTGCTTTAGAATAAATATATTGTTTATTATTATCAAATTCTTTCAAATTTTTTTGAACAATTAAAATTACAATATTAAATTACAAATAAAGAAACTGGATATTCTGGTAACTTCCAGAGGGAAATTGTTGGAAGCTATGTGTATACTACTACTACTAATAAGCTTTTTTCTCAACTGGAAAGCACCATCAAAATTATCTTAACTTTATGCAACACTTTTACTTACTTTTACAAGAATAGAGTTTGTGAAGAGAAACAGACTTTGTATAATTTTTCCCAGTCATAGCCTCATACACCTCTTATTACACTTTTCCTGGCTAAGAAAAAAGGCTATTTCTGATCAAACTCTACAGTTACTTGAATTTGTTAAGTATCACGAATGTCTAGTTTAACATTGGTAACCATGAAATACTGTATGTTGCATTCTTTAATTGAGGTCCTTGTGTGTAATTTATTAAATGTCGTTTTCTATTATCTCCATGTACCACATGCTGAAATTTTCTTCAAGATACACTTTTGTATCAATTTAAATCCAGCTCCAATACAGTTAATCTGGTACTATGCTATGTTTACATTTTTTTCATATCTCTATTATAACATTTGTCATAATAATTATACATTTTAACTCATTAGCATGTGAACTAATAAAAACTGAAAATATCATCTTTGTCTACTTACCATTTAAGAGAATAGATTTTTAGAAATAGCTTGATGAGTAGTAGAAATGAGGTAGAGAAAGTAAGGTGAAAATTAAGGAAAGAAGAAATGAATAGATAAAAAAGGAAGGAAGTAAAAAAGGAAGAGAGAGAGGGAGGAAGGAAGCAAAATATTACAAGGGAAAGGAATAAAAGGAAAAAGGGAAATAAAGGATAATAAGGAATGCTTATGTCTGGCAGAGCTGTGTAAATACAGTCGCTTTAAGGTTGAATACTGGTTGCTCCTTCTTAACATTGATTTCCTCCTGCTTATACCCGTGTTGTTAACTATAATCTCTTCAATAGAATGTGTCTTTTGGGAAAATACTTAGTATCAGTCAATAAAGACATTACTTTCAAATTCAAAATTCCCTGCATTGATACACAAACCCTCTCTACTGCAAAAGTCTCTTCTAAAATAGTTTTAGAAAAATAGTTTAATATCACAATTTAATACATTAATTCCTTAAAATAGTAATAAAAAGAGAACTCAGTTTTGGTTCCACCTACAATATAGAAAGCAAAAAGCAATGAGAAAAGTAAGTGCCATCTACTGGGCCTAAGAAAAATATATATATACCGAAAATTAGCAAGGCATTGTGGTGCACACATGCAGTCCCACCTACTTTGGGTAGCTGAGGCAGGAGGATCACTTGAGCCTGGGAGGTGAGGTTGGGGTGAGCCAAGATCACACCACAGCACTCTAGCTGGTCAACAAAGTAGGATTCTGGCAAAAAAATAAAAAGTATTTAGAGACTTTCACAAGGAAAATATATAGGTGGCAAAGATATTATATGATGCTTACTATTTTTAGCCATTAGGCAAATGCAAATTTATATCACAATTATTACAAGTAAAACATTAAAATGTTTAAGAAGGCCTGGCACAGTGGCTCATGCCTGTAATCCCAGCAATTTGAGAGGCTTAGATGGATCACATGAGGTTAGGGGTTCGAGAACTGCCTGGCCAACACGGTGAAACTCATCTCTACTAAAAATACAAAAATTAGCCAGGCATGGTAGCCCATGCCTGTAGACTCAGCTACTCAGGAGGCTGAGGCAGGAGAATCACTTGAGCAGGAACACAGGGGTTTCAGTGAGCTGAGATCATGCCACCGCATTTCAGCCTGGGTGACCGCAGAAGACCCTGTCTCAAAAAAAAAAAAAAAAAAAATTTAAGAAAAATCTTAACAGTAGGTGGTGAGAAAAATGAAAGGCAATTAAAACTCTCATTTGTTGCTGTTGTGAATGCAAAATAAAAGACACCTTGAAAAAGATTTGGTAGTTTTCATATTTATTATAATTTCACTCCTCAATACTTAATGGAAAATAAATAAAATACTTATATGTATCAATCATCAAAACCCAGAAATTAAAATGGTACTTCAGATGGTGAATGAACAAACAAATTGTGGCATATTACAAATAGCCAAATACTAATGCGTAACAAAAAGGAATGAACTACTTCTATTTCTAACAACTCAAAATAACTATATCTAGCAATTATATCTTTATAAGTAAAAGAAGCCAAATCAAAGCCTAGATAATATATGACTCAATTTTTAAGAGACTCTGGAAAAGGCAGCAACTGTAGTGGCAGTTTAGCATGGGCTAAGTAAGCAGATCAATGTTTAGCATGGGCTAAGTAAGCAGGAGGGACTACAGAGGACATGAGGGTACTTTAAGAGCTGGTGGAAATAAATAAACTCCCGAGTAAGCCAGCAAGATGCTTTACGGAGAGGGTAGGGGTCATGTCTCTTGTCTTCTAGATGGAATAATCTGATGACTACATAACAAACAGCAGTTGAGCTCTGAGCTGGTTACCTTTTTACCCAGCAAGTATAGCAATGTTACTCTCAGAGATCCATAGTATTGAACAAAGAATTTAGACACAATTTACAATAACCTTCTCTTGCCCACCCAAGGATCTCATGTATTTTACTTTCAATCCTGGCACATCAATGTTCTATTATCAAACTTTAATCAATCCTTTCTAAATTACCTTACCATTTACTGTGATGCTTTGTTAGAATGCCAAAACACAGAGTGATGCTGTCTATATTCAACAGAAAATGCAAAGTCAAATAAATGTTATAATCATCTTTATTTTGCAACCTGACTTCAAAGCTGCCAGTGATATCCTATGAATGGTAAATAAATCTGCAATTGCATTAAAAAGCAGCACATCATAATATAAATTATTTCTGATTGTCTAATCTGAAGTTTATGTCTGAAAATTTTAGGAAATCAAAAGAGTACATATACATATACTATGCACAATAAAAAAGCATATAGAAAAGTAAAAGCAGCTGATCTTCAAAGCGCTTTTCTGTTGCATATCTTTAGTGCTTTAATCTGAGATCAATTTCTAAACTTCTAATCTCTATGTGTCTCTGTTTCCCTCTCTCACACACACACAAACACACAACCATACATACACATGCACATTTATCTTAGTCAATTTGAAGTATAGTGAAAATCATAGAATATTAAAAATATATTGTAAATGTCATTGAAAAGCCTTCTGGGATTGACTTTTTATCACTGGCTATGTACAAAAACATTATATATTTTCAGTAGTTGTGAGGCGTAATTATAAGATCATCCAATACATTGAAATTCTTATTTAGATAATATGATTAAGAAGTAGTTAACAGGATATTGAACACAACAGCCACACCTCTGAAAATGAGTAAAAGAAAAAATTATTCCTAGGTTGACAGTGACTAATTACCTGGAGAATGATTAATTTTATTCAAAATTTAAATCCTATACAATTGTCTATTCTGTCTACATTTAAATCTGGCTTGAATTATATGCAATAGAATATCTGCTGAGGAGAAAACATTACTTAGGTTCATGTCTATTTCTATTTGTATGGCATTCTTAGTTATGTTCCCTCATAAATCAGTCAGATGGAAGACATAGGTGCCGTAGCCCCACTGGAACTTGATTTTCTGCTATAGGAGATCATGCACTTGTTTCTCTCCACTCATGGACTTGAAACAAGAGGTGATAACAACAGCATTGTTGGGATACTGAAGGTGATAAATAGTCAATTAGTCAACCAGAAAACTAAGTCAAATTGGAGGACAATCTTAGAAACTAATTTCAAAAACAAATTTTAAAAATAAATAGATTATGAGCAATTACTTCTGAATACCCACAAATTTGTTCTGCATAATTTAGCCTTTATATTACAGGAAAAGGAAGCTCCATTTTTATTATTACTGTCTTCATCATTATTGTTACTATTACTTTTTTATAATTGATGACAACTATTAGTGTTCTCGTACTGTTGGTTATATGGATACTACAAAAAAGAAATCAGTGAATGTTTTTAATTGCTATGTAAGAAACTTAAACACCAAGTAGCCCATGTAAATTGCCAAGCATGTATAAGTAGCTTGCTGAAAAAATGCATCTTCTGCCATTAAAAGTAATGGCTAAACAACAATTACTTTTGCACCAACCTAATAATATGGAAAGACAATGTGCAAATTCCAGTCAGTGACTGAAGCCTTCTAAGTACGACTGCATTATCATATCACAATGTCTATGCTGAGAGGCTGATTTTTAAGCCCTCTGTGTATCCCGTTTTACCTATGAAGAGTTTGACTATTGAATTTTGTTTACACCCACATGAACAGAACATGTGTAATCTTAAACTGTGATTTTTGCATGATCAAAACCAAATAGAAAACTAAGTCATTTAGTTGTTAATTTCAAGAGAGAAATAATTTGGTGCTTTACACAATTTTCAGTGGCTGTCACCTGTAATCCTAGCACTTTGGGAGGCAGAGGGTGGTGGATCATTTGAGATTAGGGGTTCAAAACCAGCCTGGGCAGCATGGTGAAACCCCTGTCTGTACTAAAAATACAAAAAAATTAGCCGGACATGATGGCGAGCACCTGTCCCAGCTACTTGGGAGGCTGAGGCAGGAGAATTGCTGAACCCGGGAGGCAGAGGTTTCAGCGAGCTGAGATGATATGCCACTATACTCCAGCCTGGGTGGCAGAGCGAGACTCTGTCTCAAAAAAAAAATTATTTTTATACACATAATGGAGACTTTACTTATTGTAGTATGATATGCCTTCTCTAGTTTTATTTGACTCTATAGGCTCACATATAAAATTTCACATAGAAATGTTTAATTAGCTTTAGTTTGATCAGCAGATGAATGTTATTTCCCAGAGGCAACCAAGGAAATGGTAACTGGTATTGAAATAGTAGGGAAAAGGAGACACGAAAGGAAAATACCATGATCAAATCCATCATAATTTACTTTGGCTTCCTCTTTAAAGAGTTTTGTGTTAATTATGCATTTCTGAAAACCTCAATCATGATCCCACAGAGGAGGAAAGCCTTTGCTTCACACAGCAGGAAATGTTTCAGAACTGTATTTCTCATTGCTTACTGGAAGAGAAAATAAATTCATATTCATCATGTACTTTCTAGTTTTGAAAAAGTAGATTTCTGGCCAATTACGATACCCTGAGGATAAACATTTAGTTTTTTGTTGTTTTTTTTTTTTTTTCTCCTAAATTAGTTAAAACTTTTAATTCATATTCAAAAACAAATGGCAATTATAAAGAAAATATTTTAACACACAAAAGTAAATGTTAGTGAATCCTAAATTTCTGCCAAATGTTTATTTATGAGTTATTTTATGTGCATGCAATGTTTTTAAATTCATTCTTTATTTCACTTTGGAAGTCCATATATCACTTTACCCTAAAATCACAATAATATCATTTCAGATATTGAAATTTTATCTTAAAAAATAAGAAACATATTGGTATCTTTCATTGGAGTGTATGACATTTGTGGACCGTCACCATGCATCACATTGTATCCTCAGTATTACTACTTTATCTAGATAGTGGTAGGCATTCAATGCACATTAAATTGAAACTAATTCTGGGAAAATATAACCAGACAGCTCACCCTCAGCAGATTACACTGCCTCTAACATTACATTTCAGATTGCATTTTCACTACTTCTCCCCCTTACCACTGAAGTAACTATTTTTAGCTAAAGATGATCACCAATGCTTCTTACCACTATGCAATAGTAACTCATTTTGTAAATTATTCATTAGAGTTATATCAATTATCTGTTTAACTTTTAATCTTCATTTTTAAGGTCTTACGGCTCCCTTCTTTTGCTCCCAATTAAGCTGTTTTCAATATTCTAAATATATTAAAATAAGGATCAAAAATCTTTAAAGCAAGCAAATACATACTTTTTTGGAACACAGCTATTACCCCAAGCTACTTTTGTTTTATTTTTCCTTTTGTATTACTCAACATATGATAGCATAATCTGCATGTACGGCCTTCACTTATTGACTTGTTTGCTCTGGCTGTTTCAATTTTACTCACCCTTCTACACAGCTATTATCAGGAAAATCACTAATAACTTCCTATATGCCAAAGTCAATAACCCATCTTCTTTTGTCATCATTTTAAATTTCCCTTTAGCATTGTGCCAATTTATTATCTGTATTCATCTTAAAATAGGCTCCTCTATTGCCTTCTGTGGCAGGTTATTACTGCTTGTATTCCTTGTCTTCTGAGTGTTCCTTCTGTGTTTATTTGCTCTTTTTCACCTCTCACCAAACAAATCCAGTGATTTTCCCCTGAATGACATCTCTTGCCATTTTCCTTCTTCCATTTTAATGTTTTGCCCTGTAACTATCACTTATTATAAATTATTAGCACTATCTGACTGTAGATGATTGCTAAAATTATATTAATAGTTTGAACCTACTATAAGCTACTTTACACATTTCTAACTTCCTGATCATACTGCCCACCAAAATATCTTACAGGTACATAAAACACAACATACTGAGCACTAAATTATTTATCTCTTCCCCAATTTTTTAATCTTTAAATTAATAACACTGCCATTCACTGTGGCATAGATGTGTAAAACATTGAATCATATTCCATGTAAATATAGCAGATTTTATATTATATATATATGAATTATAATTATAATCTTAATCATAAATTTAAATATATATGATAAATTTTAAGTACACATATACATTTAATATATATTTGTATATTTAAATAGATAAATATGCATATAAGTACAAAGAAAAATTGAAAAATCACACCAATCTTGGTGTATTACAGTACTACAATTAGCTCAGTAGTGTTATAACATTTCATTAAAGGATTCACAGTGGAAATATAATTGTACTATCCCCAAAATTACAGTAACATCAGTCAGGTACTGGGCTTTTTCTAAGAAAAAGAAGAAATTTCTCTTGAACATCTATTGACTGTGATGATTGTGGACTATAACATATGTAGCACTGAATCCCCAACATTTTGTTTTCTCAAAGTTTCTTGCAGGCTGTAAGACCATCATTTGCCCCACAAGACATTTTTTAGAAAAGTAGAGAATAAAATGTCAGTTCTTTAAACTTATACGTTCAAAAAGTATCAGCTTAATATTAGAATCAAAAGTACATTGATTTGACTTAAAATAATTTTTTTGTCTGGTTATGAAAAAAGAGACATTACAGAATTGTTTTTTTCACCTTGGCTTAGTGTCGCTTGGGAGAGTTTTAAAAATCCCAGTGCTCCCGTTTACAATAGCAAAGACCTGGAACCAACCCAAATGCCCATCAATGATAGACTGGACAGGGAAAATGTGGCACATATACACCATGGAATATTATGCAGCCATCAAAAACGATGAGTTTGCATCCTTTGTAGGGACATGGATGAACCTGGAAACCATCATTCTCAGCAAACTGACAGAAGAGCAGAAGATCAAACACTGCATGTTCTCACTCATAGGTGGGTGTTGAACAATGAGAACACATGGACACAGGGAGGGGAGCATTACACACTGGGGTCAGTTGAGGGGAAATAGGGGAGGGACAGTGGGGGGTGGGGAGTTGGGGAGAGATAGCAAGGGGAGAGCTGCCAGATGTAGGTGATGGGGAGGAAGGCAACAAATCACACTGCCACGTGTGTACCTATGCAACAATCTTGCATGTTCTTCACATGTACGTCAAAACCTAAAATGCAATAAAATAAATGGAAAAAAAATAAAAAGATAAAACCAGATATCATTAAGCTACCATTACCATAAAATAGCTATCAATTAGCATGTTCATATATAGCTAAAAATAAATGAAAAAATATTAATTATAACACTAAAGGAATTTGGGTCATATGATAAAGAATCTGAGGGTACAATAATTTAAATCTATTCCTCTTTTCTGTGCCCTTTCACTAGAGAATTTAGGGAGGTGGTATTTAATGGAAAACTTAGTGAACACAAACTTATGCCTGGTAGCCTAATGAACACCTTCAGAGGGGACAAACAATGAGCACCAGTAGGAAAGGAAGGTGACGTTAGGGTATGGCCACAACTATAGCTATTTGGATTGGACTAAGGTTAGACTAAGCACACCTGGAAAAGAAGCTAGTTGCAATTACTAAGAAAGAACAGGCTAAAAGTCGACCAACTGGGACTGTGCATCAGTTTCGTGTACGTTGCACTACCATATGGAATGCGCTCATTACATGTATTTTCCTTCTTTACAGCTAAATAGTTAAGCTAGTTGATAAAAACTGGTGGCACTGAACAAATATGGAATAAACTATAGAGATGTGGATTTTTTAAGTCTGTTAATATTTTTACTTTTCTCCCTTGTACCATTCACCAAGATCTTGTTTATAAGAAAATAAAATGAAATCATGCTTCATATTATTAAAAAAAAAAAATCCCAGTGCTCAAACTACCTCAGAATTTCTGGAGGTAGCACTGTGGAATCAGCATTTATAATGCTTTTTAGGTGACTCTATAGAGAATCAAAATAGAAAATACTCTATTTCAGTAAAAATGGCAGTGAAGTTGGTATGTTCTAACTCACTCCTACCACAATAAGTTGTGAGATTTGCATTGACGTTTTGTTTTTGTTTTTATTTGAAATGGTGAAATGCTATATGACCTAATATGTGACTCACACCCCAGGGTCTGAATAATTTTCGGGGGACAAATTTTGCTGCCCACAACGAGATCTTTCTTGCCAGAATTTCTCAAACATGGCTCTATTGACATTTTAGACTAGATAATGTAGACACCTGTATGATCATCGAAAATGCTTTCAGACATTGACAAACATCCCCAGGAGTAGAGGCAAAAATCACTCTGGTATAGTTTTATAGAGGAAAATGCCTAGGAAAAAAACAAATATGAATTATCACAAAATGTATTGTGTTGAAATGAGAAAAAGTGACAAGATTGTGTTTTGCTATCAGGGAGAAATAAAACTCAGATTAAGAATGACATTTTTTTAGCTCTAGGATGTTAGTGTTATTAAAATCTATCAATGATTTAAACAAAAACTGTACTTATTAAACTGTGGTACACTGTCTATTATTAAACACTTTTCTGACACTGGAAATGGCAAGTGTAAAGATAGAACTCAAAAATCAATGACATCCAGTATATTCAATATTTTAGACTTCACAATTGGCAAAGTTTTGGAGACCTTAACGTTTATATGTGCCACACGTATATTTGAATTTAATGTTTTTTTAAAATTACATTGCATGGGTTGTTTTGTGATTTACTTTCACTTAAAATTACATTATTAACATTGTGTCCTGTATAGTAGCTGTTTATATTTTATTAGGATGTACCTCAATATATTAAAATATAAAGCAGTCTTTAGTATTTTTCCCATTTTAAGGTCCCATTACCAGACTTTTAAAAAATCCTGACAAGTGTGATGTTTCAGAGTTATGCTATTACTAGGCTCAAGACTCAACTCTATAGTTCTCACAGTAAATATAGAAAAAAAATATATCCATATTTGAAATAACTGGCACTAACTTGAAAATTAATAACTTGCACTATCTCCTTTTGTTAGCTTTGCAGTAGTAAAGAATGTTAGCAATGTCAAGATCTCTCCTATCCTCGGAATTCTCCACTTGACTCCTTCCACCACAGGTTTAAAAACTCAACAATGTAAGGGTTCTTCCAAACAAAGTAATACTGTTAGTTAGAGAATGCTTTTTCCCCTGTGACTGAAATTAAAACCCCAAATGAGTCAGTTCTAGATTTGATCTTTACACTCCAAGCATCCCATTAGGCCCCTATCTTAATCTTGGCCCCTGAAATTTTCCAACTTGATCAGAAAACCAAGTTGGGGGAAGTCTCTCAGAAAGACAGCACCAAAATAAAATGGAGTTTCCCCAGAAAATCTAGCACAGAAAAGAGCTGGCCTAAATTCTCCACCTTTATGCGGAAGAGCCTTCCTGAGAAAGAGGAAGCTTTAGTCTCCATTTACCATGCCCATTGGAAGACAGGAAAATTACAAAAGAAGGGCAAAGTCAAGAAAGTATGAATGCAATGTAACTGTATAAAAGTGTTCTAAAGAGGTCATACACTACAGTATATAATACAGAAACATAAGTGTTCACACTTCTTTGATCACCAAACTTTCATCTTCAACTCTAGTCAGTGATGCTAGATTCTTTATTTTTGGTATCATGCCTCCTAGCTGTGGAATAAGGAAAATGGAAGACTGGAACACCCTCAGAAACAAAAGTAGATTGCTCTTCCTACAAGCAAGAGGACACCTGCTTTCAGCTACTGATTCCTGAAACCTGCCTTTTCTACCTTCTCCCCGGGTTCCTTGGGATGGAGTTTCATTCACACTCTCAGAATCATTAGGCCAAGAAATTCTTCAGACTTCCAAAAGAGTGAGATGTTTCTGTTCTCTCTTTGAAACTTTTAAAAATACTTTAGCATTTTATTTTGAAACAGAACTTTTTCATGTAGCTGCAGAAAAAAAAGTGAAACTCTCCATTTATATGCTTTTTTAATAAGAAAACCATATTATTCTCAATTGATAAGCTATTAAGTAGAAATGTTCTAGAACATCTATTGAATAGATTTAAGAAAAGGAGTTTCTACATTCTTAATGTTACATAAGGAATTGTTTATTCCACCCTATTCTGAAAGGTAAATTCTAAATGAAATTGCTATAGTGATTTCAATATTGATTAGCTATTGTTAATTTCTATAAAGTTTTGAACTATTCTGATTTATCTCATTTACTTCTGAAGATTACAGTAAGTCACAAAAGAGCAATAATTAAGGAAGCAAAAGACTATGTAGATGTGCCCAGTGAAAACAATTAGGGAAAATGATCTTCATTAAGCTATAAAGTACAGTCAAAAATCAAATTTATTTATTCTGGTCCTATTGTTCAAGTACAACTGAACAAGAGGAGTAGCTCAACTTCTACTTCCTGTTCTAGTTGCCATAGAAAAAACTGGCATAACATTAAATCTGAAATAAAGTATTACAATTCTGCTATACCATAAACCATTCAGGTAATATTTATATTATACTTTCAACCTAAGAAGATAATGTAGATCTATGAGTACTATACATTTTGTTTTCAAATTTTAAAATATCCTTTTGAATTATAGCTTCTATTTTGTTGGACTTTTTCATCGCCTTAATGCCAAGTGGAATGGTGATCACAAGCTGTCTTATTCTAATGAGTGCCCAGGGGTTGGGTGATGGGCAGCTTATTGAAAGGATCTTTAAATTGTAAGTTCTTTAGGGCATGGATTTATCTGTATCCTAACCTTTCTGAGGCTCTAATTCTATTTGCATCACTTTATGAATAATGAATAATAATGACAGAGCAAGTTCTATTAAAGATTTTAGTGCCTTGGTAGGTGAATCAAATCACTGCTTATAAATTAAAGTCACCATTCATACAAGTTGCAACATTTCATACTAGTATACCTCTAAATGTATGAAAGTTTTCTTTCCCCTTGAAAATACATTTTCCAAAGTGATACAATACAGTGAAACAGATAATTTAGAAATTCATTAGAGTGCTATTTTATTTGTTCATACTGGAGAATGATGTAAAAATTTAGAAAACATTCATACCATGTCTATTAATAGGTCACAATTGATTTTACTATCTTATGTTTCTTTGGAATGTCTTTTTATTACATAATTAAAAATCATCTAGTAGAACATCTACTTCCAACTATGATGCAGTAACTGGTATTGGACTAGCACCCCAAGCTAAACAATCATAACACTGGGCAAAATATATAGCTGTTTTGAGGCAGCTGATATTGTAAAAATATTAGAGGAAAACACATGAGATGAATCCCATTTTTACCCCGGCTTACAAACAGGGGAAATTCCAAAGCTTTTATGAAGGGTGCCAAATTCCAAACTAAATGGGTTGCCAGGGAAATCCACAGAATAAAGAACGTACAGATCAAAGGAACAGAGATATGTCAGTTACCTGAGACAGATGCCAGAGAAGAAGGAACTGTGACTGTAAGGTTATTTGCTGACAGTCTTTGGTAGAGGACTGCTTGATATATTGGCAAGGTGAGGCTACACAAGACTTACCTGAAATTGACTACTACAGAGTGGAGAATAAAACAGAGATAATGAAAATCAGATTAAATTTATGCTGTGTTAGGGAGAATCTGTGAGGTGGCCAGGGCATTTATTTTACTCTTTTAATTTGACAGGACTCAATATCCAAACTCTGCCTTTCCTGTAGAGATCGCATGCCTTATCCCTTCATATGTCCCTGGTGGACCTAAGAGGATACTATGAAAATATGATTGGTGGGGAAATTATAAGATTCTGTCTTGAGAAATCAGAAGAGTTTAAAATCTATTATCCAAATAGTCACTTTAAAAACAAGGAAAAAAAAAGCTAATTGAAACCAAAAAAAGTAGAAGTAAACACAATTTAAAAAAAAAAAATTTAGTTCTTGGAACAGTTAACAAAATAGCTAAAACAATGTAAAGATTAAAGAAGACAAAAGAGAAACACACGCATACAAGTGCACACACTCATAAAGTACCAGCAACAGAAATGACAGAGGGTATCATTGTAACTTCTACCACAATTAAAAGTACAAAAAGGAAATACTATGATCAAAATCATCCTAAGCATTTTACAAGCATAAATGAAATAAGCAAGTCCCTACAAACCACAACTTAACAAATTTAATGAAGAAGAAAGATCAAATCTGAATATTCACATATTTAGTAAACCGTTTACATCAAATATTTTCTCATGAAGAAAATATAATGCACATTCAAAGTTTTTACTGCTGGCTTCTACAAAACATTTTAAGGAAAAAAAAAAAACATAATGTCAGTAATGTCCAAACTCAGAAAATAAAAAATAAAAAATGAAATTCTTCACAACATTTATAACATTCTTCTATAACATGTATAAAATATGTTATAAAAATCCTATAACCTGAATACCAAAAGCTGACAGATATATCATCAGGAAAGAATATTCATTCTTCATGAATGTAGGCAATAAATTCTCAACAAATATTCACAAAAATATTAAAACACTAAATGTAGCAATGTTCATACAAATGTAATATGTTTTAAATCAAATTGTAAGCCCAATAAGTACAATTTTACAATGCTGTCATTCATTATAAAAGGCAATGCAAATTAAAAGCACAATGATCGTTATGTAAGATATATAAATGTATATTGTATTATGGAATTTTATCTGAATAAAATTGACTTTTCAAAATCATTTCATACCACACATATTGCCTCTACCCACAATTAGGACAACACCTTAAGGCAATTCTTTATTGTTTTTGTTTTAAAAAAATTTTAACTTAACCACTGACATGGTTGTCAGCTAAATTATTATCTCTCATTTCAATCAACAACATAATATGTTCTACTACAAGGCCCAACCAACAATCTGGATTTTACAATTTCTGGATAATTGTAATTGCCCAAATAATGGTTGACACAATCTATTCCATATACAGTGTTGCAACAACAGAGTAATAATTTATGGTGCATGTCCCAACTTCCATAAAGTAATATGTCATCTAATTATAAAAAGACTTTCATAATTATAAATTCAAATGTATTCTCAGCTGTTAGGGGAATTCAGTGTACTTTTATTATATATAAAATCTCATTTTATCTCATTGTTATGCTGTAGAATAAAAGATTCATGTTGTATTTTAGGGACAAAGATATATTTTATTATTTAATAAATTTTACATAATAATAATTGATTCTCCATTAACTTAAGAGTGTGTGACAAGCACATAAAATATCTTTTATTTTACCTTTATATATGTACAAAATTTGCTTTCATAACTAAGGTTTTATTTTAGTGTTTCAATTTAAATACTAAAACAAAATATTAACTTAAGACTTTTTAAAAAGCATATTAAATTGTTAAATATGGATGAATATCAGGTACACATGAGATTTTTATTTGGGACCATTTTATTAAGTGATTAACTCTTAATATAAAATTCACTGAAATAACAATACAGAAAACTCTAAAAAATGTTGACTTCAAACACACACATTTTACATTATTTTCCTAATTCCAGGAAAGCTCACTTGTATTTATTTTGACTTGTTCCATATCTAAGCATATTCAAGCACAAAGCATTCAAGATTCAAATCTAGAGTTGGTAAATTATTACATCTAATATGGACCTCTGAACCTATCTAAAGAAAATAAACATGCCAACTTACTTGTAGAAAACCTAAACACCAATTATAGGTTTTAATCCAAGAAATGTGTATTAGGGGAAAACATAAATAATAAAAAATAAATAAAAAAAAAAAAAAAAAAAAAAGAACAGTTATTGCTGATAGGAAGGCAGTGACCCATTTCTTCACTAGATATCGAGGAAATAGATATATAAAACATCCCACTTAGTCATCAGTCTACCCTTAGTATTATGAGGAAATAGATATATAAAACATCCCACTTAGTCATCAGTCTACCCTTAGTATTATGATATCTCTGCAAGTGAAAGATAAAAAAAAAAGCACATAATAATCTTCCACTTGACTAGGGAATTAAAAATTTAGTTATAAAAACTAAAGCAAAAAATATTAAAGCAGCATCAGCTACTCTATAGACATAAATATGTATGTGTGTGCACATACATATAAACACATATGTACAAACAACACTCCATATATATGTATAAATTTTGTATTCTGAATCATAGAATAACCTGGAGAGTTTCTGCTAATTAGTAACCTTTTAAAAAATTAACATACTCTGTGTCATTGAAATTGTATTTCTGACACATAAGGTGTGTTTTAATTAGTAATATTTCCCACTTTAGATTAAAAAATAATGAGGCTTAGCATTTTGTGAATATTAAATTCTGAATTTAGATTTAGTTTTAGGTAATAAGGGAGGAACTTGCACACATATTGTTATGTTTTGTCTTTAATATAATAAAATACTCTGAGGTAGCAATTATTATCAAGATATTATAAATGAACAAGTGGACTAATATTTTCTAGATCTCATCATTTGTGAGTGGTAAAGCCATGATTCATATGCAAATAGTATTACAACTTAAAAATATAATTTACAAAGAGTATTCAAACTGCTCTATTTCAGTCATAAAAATTTCCTAACCTAAGGTAAACTGATTACATGTTTCTGATCAGAAGAAATACAAAAATTAATTACAGAATTGAGCAATGTATTAAATGTTAGCAAGTTTAATCTTAACTGAGCTAATTCTAAATAGCAGAACTGTGAAACGAGGATATATTTTATTTATAGCTACTTTATTAAATTGTGCTGTCTTTGTTACTATACACATCACTAAATATGCAAATGAAATATTAAAAATTATTGTACAACTATACACCAAGTACATTTATAATTATATAACATATACTTAAATATAATGGCATAAAGGGCATAAAAATAGAACATAATTGTCTTATATCAGAGATTCATGTTTTTTTCTTTTCTAGAGTTTATATTTTCTTCTAAAATTTACTGGTATCACTCATTTGTTAATGTCTATGCTAGTGCCTTCTATATTTTCCTATAATACAGAAGTCTGCATGGTCTATAATTAGCCACAATTAAATATAATACAGTCATGCATTGCTTAACAATGAAAATACATTCTGAGAAATGTGTTGTTAGGTGGTATTGTTGTGCAAACATGATAGAATGTATTTACACAAAGTTAGATCATATTGCCTACTACACACCTAGGCTTTATGGTATAGCCCGTTGATCCTAGACTATAAACTTGTGTAGCATGATGCTGTACTGATACTGTAGGCAATTATAACACAATGTTAAATATTTGTGTATCTTAGCATAACTAAGCATATACATAGTTCAATAAAAATATAGTATAAAAGATTTTTAAAAGATAAATGGTAACCACCTGTATGAGGTAATTACTATAAATGAAGCTTGCAGGATTGGAAGTTTCTCTGGATGACTAAGTGAATGAGTGATAAGTAAATGTGAAGGCCTAGGAAATTAATGTACACTACTAGGGACTTCATAAACAGTGTACACTTAGATGACACTAAATTTATTTTTAATATTTGCTTTACTCAATAATAAGTTAACCTTAGCTTTCTATAAATTTTGTTATTTTATGAACTTTTTAATTTTTTTAACTTTTTGACTCTTGTAATAATGAAGCTTAGAACACACATTGTACAACTGTACAAAAATATTTTCTTTATATCCTTATTCTATACACTTTTTTGTATGTGATTTTTTTTAACTTTTTATACCTTTTTGTTAAAAACTAACACAAACACACACCTTAGCTTAGGCTAAGATCATAATGCTGTTGTTCATTGACCCATAGGTCTTTATGCAGCATATGCCTGTGATTTAGAAAAAAGATATATGTCTCCTGAATAATATACATTGGGTAATATTTAAAAGCAGTCAATCTCTATTGAAAGTTGATTGACTAATTGCAGTAAGATGAATTGATGGCTGACTTTTTTTCCTACTTAACTCTAATGTTCAAGATGCATGTTGGCATACTATATATGAAAATTACTGATTTTGAACAAGCAATATATGCCATAAGTGTTATAAAGTTAATTTTATAGAGATAACTATATACAATAAAGCTCTAAAATTTTAAGAGCAATTACTTCATCAATAATTCCCATTTACTACTGATAGAACTTTTAAATGATTGTGTCTAGAAATGGGTGTGGTTACTACAACAATTTGCAAGAACAACTTTATATGTATTGGATCCACATGCTTCTTGAGAGCCTGTTCTTTCCACACCCATTCAAAGAGTGCCATGTTCTAGTGGACTGACACCCATTTTTTCTCAATTTTATTGGGACAATATGAGAATAGAATTTCAGGTCATAGGGCAAAAATAAATGTTTAAGTACCAGAGAGGCTAAGCTGTAGTGGTAACCACTTATTGTACAACTGCTATGAATTGATGCCATCAGGCAACTAAAAACTTAAGATAGGACCATGCTCATGTCCAACTATTGTGGTGTGGGAAGCTGCTTGTACTACAAGACATTGAGTTTAGTTATAAAACATCTACTTGGGGAAGTAAATGATCTGGGTCCCATCCATCTTACTGATAATCTATCTCATTCAGCTTAATGAATTGCTGCTACCGGGGATCTGAAAACCTAAGGGAAGATGGGACCATGCCAACTACTGTGGTGTGGTAAGCTCCTTGTACTATAAGAAGTTGAGTTCAGTTATAAAGCATCCACTTGGGGAAGTAAATGTCCTTGGTCCCATCCAGTTTATTGAGGACCAATCCAAAGGGAATGTCTAGGGCTATTCATCTTATAATTCGGTTTGTGCTTTTATTTCTGTTTTTTAAATCGTGGGTAAGTAAAGTTTCAACTATGGTCCAAATCTTTCTTGTGGCTTGTTTTGGAAATACAATTTTACAGAAATTTAGGTACAATTATTTGTTTACACATGGATGATTGCTGCTTTCATGCTTCAACAGCATAACTGATTACTTGTAATAAACACAATGAGCTCTCCAAGCCCAAAATATTTAGTATCTGGCTCTTTCACTGAAAGTTTGCTAAACCTTTCTGTAACTCCATTGCTTTTTTTTTTTAATCTCATGAATGAAGAGCTTCCAAAAGATCAACTTGGGTTGTTTGTTTTTGTAATTATATGTCTATATATTTAGAAAGGTACTGTTTAGCATGCTTATATTCCAGTATGTATTTTTAAAATCCTGTAACCTCTCTTTCACTTATGCAATGCTATATATGACATCATTTCTCTGCCCCTTAAATATCAATTGGAATTTTTAATGGAATAAAAAATAAAATACTAAATATTTTAATGTATCTACCTGTAATGTATATATTTACATTTGTGCCAGGAAGTGAGAAATATCAAATAAAACTCAAATAAAATAACTGCTTTTGGAAACAATTGGAAATTGGCTACTTAACCTCATTCTGATGAAGGCAATTACAATGGAGGGGTCAGGCTTACATTTGATTCAACTCTATTGATCGAACATAGCATTATTAAAAGTGGGAGAATCAATCATTTTGTGCCTCCTGGTATGAAATAAACAAGAGTAAGCATGATCATCATTAAAACTTTTACCAAATATTTGAAAATAAATGTAATCATGCTTATAGTACCATTATAAGTTTTCAGGAAATATAGGGACTGGAAAAAAGGAGCTATTAGACTTGAAGCTAAAACCGTTTATGACGGTCTTGCTCCAGGGTGACTGTAACATTGCTACATCCATATTAATACAGGTATAATCCCACAAAAACAGCCCACTTGAATGTTGTTTTAAGGCATGATTCTGAAGTGGTTTCTCACAGAGCAGCAGAAAATGGATACTACTGACAAAGTTGGGTGATTATACGTGGACAATATTTTACTAATCTCGATATCTCAAAATATACTTAAAATTTTTTATAATTTTTCAAAACTATATATTTTAGACCAATCTGTGGCTATAATAGTTAAAGTTAATTTGGTTGTTAATTATATACATGTGCAAATATTTGAGAGATAGAAGTAAAGAGGAGAGTATTTCCTTGCATCTTTTGGCCACTTTCATGCTAGAAAGAAAAGCCATGAAAGTGTGGTTATCCAGAGGTAAATGAAATATCTGGAAGAGCATTTCAGTGTGCAATATGAACTAAGATTACATGTATTCTTGGACATCATCTCTTAAATCCCACTTTTCAAGTTTTGATAGTTATTTTGTAATCCTATATTTCCATGTATTAAATCACTTTGTTGGTATAAAACCAGAGGGATATTAATTCACTGCACTCAATTCTAACAGATAAAGTTCTTAATTCCATCAAAAGGACAGGAGTAAAAGAATCTAAAGATAGGAAATTTCGGTGTTTATGCTAGACCTAGTTGAGATTAAAAGCAGTAATTCTTGTTAGTTTATAAAAACTAGTCTTCATTTCCCACCATATGCGATAGCCATTATACTATAGGAACCAGCAGAATAATTCAAAATTTTTATGCTCTAGAAAAGAATACACTTATGAAATACTCTTTGTCAATTGAAATTATTTATTTTATTTCTCAGATGATTCATTTTATGTTTTTCTGTTTAAAACTGGTTGAACTAGAAGTATTTGAGTCTTAAACCAAAAAGAGCACAAACACTGAATCATTAAGAGTTTTATGTATGTGTTTGTAGTAAATGTGTGTTCAACTACTGTGTCTAATCTTTTTCAACATCTGTTACCTGTCGGTGAGTTATTTAACTTAGTTTTCACTCCACTAAGAAGTCAATAGGGCTTTTTATGAAAGCAAAATTTTGTGAGTAAAAAACAATTCTTCTTTCATGTCTGCATATTCCAGTCTAAAACTGAGTCATACTATAATCCTAAAAAGATCTTAAATAATGCATATATACTGATAGAAAATATTCCTGTTGGATACAAGCAAGTGCAAATAATCTGGCAGTCAAAATATAATTGAGTACATAGAAAAGATAAAAGCAAAAATTAAATTCATTTTAAATTAGTCATAATTGATTAACCAATATTAATATGTTATTAGTAACTAAAGTCTATAGTTTACATTACTGTTCAGTTTCTACATTGTACAGATCTGTGAGTTTTGCCAAGTGCATATTATCATGTAATTACAGTGTCATACAGAATTATCTCATTGTCATAAAAATCTCCTATATTCTACCTATTCACTCATCTCCTCTCCCTGAACTATCTTATCAACTATTTAAGTGTTTTATTTATGTAGTGAAACATTAAAATAATAATAAAATCTGTTCCAAAACAAGAAATTGGAAATAGATGCTTTATACAAAATTATTTTTGTCCACCATATGAAGAATGAAAGAACAAGTGAGGACTGTGTTACTGTGCTAAATAACCCATTGGCAAGTTACACAATTAAAAAAAAAAAAAGTAAGTAAAGTACAGTATTTGAGAGTATTCAAATAACTAAAAATAAACCTATTTCATCCAGTAATCTCACTGCTGGGTATGTATTCAAAGGTAAGAAAATCAGTACATCAAAGGAATACCTGCATTTCTATATTTATCGCAGCACTATTCATAATAATCAAGATATGGAATCAACCTGAAGTGTGCATCAACAGATAGACAAAGAAAATGTGATATAGATACATAATGGAATATTAATCATCAATAAAAAAGAATGAAACTGTGTAATTCACAGCAGCATAGGTGGTACTGGAGGCCATTATGTTAAATGAAATGAGGCAAGCACAGAAAGACAAGTACCGCCTATTCCGGCTTTTATGTAGGAACTAAAAAATATTGATCTCCTAAAGACACAGAGTGGAATGATGGTTATTAGAGGGTGGGAAGAATAGGGACAGAGAGGGATGAGAAATTAGTTAATGGGCACAAAACTACAACTAGATAAAAGGAATAGCATAGTAGAGCAATAGCATAGTAGGGCAACTATATTTAATAATAATTTATATTATGTTTTAAAATAGCTTGAAGAGATTTTAAATGACCTCAACACAAAGAAATGATAAATGTTTGAGGTGATGGATATCCCAAATACTCTGATTTGATCATTACATATTGTATGCCTGTATCAAAATATGTACAACTATTATCTATCAATTCTAAAAAGTAAAGAAACACACACTCAAATAACCCAAAAAATGTGTCTCTTAGACAAGTTGGGAGATCATTTATTTGCTAAATTGAGGACTGAAAAGGGAAAGATATAAAAGATACATTTAGGTATGTATCATTACATGTAAAATATCTTTTTTATTTGAACCAAAGCACAAGAAAATGACTACCCTGAGCAATGAGAAAAGTAGAATAAAGTCACAAATTGTCAGAGTATATCCTGAGGCATAAGTGCTCAGACAGAGGCCATAAACAGTTTTCCTAAAATTGTCATAATCATCAATTATTGAATGAATGAATGGGCTTATCAAAAGCTCAGGGAAATACTGGAATAGTTGTTTGAATCAATAAATTTTGGATTTACTTCATCACAGATACTTTAGGTTCCCACTCCCTATTATCATCTAACAAGTTATTATCTTATAAAACGCATATGGAGAAATATTGTCCCCAACACACAAGCCCTGGAATAGTTAATGAATAAATATAAAATTATTATAAATTAAGGTATTTTACAAACTTTTATTAATTTTCTATTAAATGATGGTTTTAGATGGCTGCTAATAAAGTTTATACCCTTTTGGAGATATCTTAATTGATGGGAATTTGAATTAATTTTGAAATAATATAAATTTTATACTCTATCAAGATGCAATATATCTGTTCATTGTATCTTATTTTATTTTTACCTTGTTATCCCTGAAACTGTCCACAAACTTATGAGACTTTTACTACAGTTTCTATTTCCATGGCCACAGTTACCCTCTCATTCTTGAAAGAATTGAAAATCTCTTTGCTCCTTGAAAGCTATTTTTAGGTAATTTTCCCTCAGAAATTTCTAAATGAGCTCAGTAGTGTGAATGATACCAAGAGCTAAGACAACAGATGAATTAGTCTTGTAAGAAAAACTCAAGCAAACCCTTTTTTGTTTTCAGCAGGAGTATAATTTTCTCCCAACTATAACTAGTTTGTGCTGTTGTTACGTCTTCAACCTGGGTAGAATTAATAGTATCAGCTGTGTGAAATCCTCTCCTCTCCATCAGTCATTTTCACCATTCAGTAAAAATGAGCCAAATCAGTTTCTCTTCCTTGTTTTAGAATTGACATGACTAAAAAAAGAGATGGGGGTGGAAATTATGAGAAACCACCATCATTGACTGAATACTTAGGATTTCAGCAGAAATAAAGTTGTCTGGGACAAATATTTGAAAACAGAAAAACATTATGAAAAAGTAGCACAAATATATATCTTCAAACAAGACAGAAAAAGCTTATGAAATATAAACAAGACATAAGAGAGCCTTATATCCTCATTTTTTTATTTTATATCCATAAGCTCTTCTGTAAGTAGAAAAGATTGTTTCTTAGTTCTTGTTGCTCTTATGAAGCACCCCATGGAGTCAATTGGTAGGAAGTTCTTATTTTTCAGACAATAATTTTTAGGGGTGTGAGAACTGGAGAGCATAAAAATAAACAAGGTTGAAAGAACTACTATGTAGCAAGTCCCATAATTTCTCAAAATTCTGTAAATTCCTGAGAAATTAGATAACATGCAATTAATATAATTATTTCAAAAATGACTGAAAACCAAAATTAAGTTAAATATTATGAAAATTAGTAAATTTACTTAACATGACTTATTCAGATAAAAATTTTATCTTTATTGTACTGAACTTTTAAATATATCTGTGATAGGGATTGTGTTGGATCTACAGATTGTTTTGTCCAATATGGTCATTTTTAATGACATAAATTTTTCTGGTCCATAAGCATGGGATACTTTTCTATTTGTTACATCTGTTTGTGTCATCTACAATTTTATCAGTGTTTTGTAGTGTTTTCTTGCAGAGACTTTTGCCACTTTAGTTAAGCATATTCCCAAGTATTTTATTTTACTTTTTTTTTGTAATTACTGTAAATGAGATTGCCTTCTTTGATTCTCAACTTTATTGTTGTTGATGTATAAAAATGTTACTGATTTTTGTACATTAGTTTTGTATTCTGAAACTTTGCTGAATTAATTTATTAAAGTTAGGGAATTTTTGGAGAAGTCTTTAGGGTTTTCTAGATATAAGATCATATCATCAGTGAACAGAAATAATTTCACTTTCTCTTTTCTGATTTGGATTTTTTATTGCTTTTTATTACCTGAATATTATGGTTAGGATTTCCAGTACTATGTTGAATAGGGGTGGTGAAAGGGGGCTTCCTTGTCTTGTTCCATTTTTTAGGAGGATTTTCTTCAAATTTTTCTCATTAAGTATGACATTTGCTGTGGGTTTGTCATATGGCCTTTATGGCTTTGAGGTATGTTTCTTATACGTTTAGTTTGTTAAAGTTTTTATTATGAAGGGATGCTGATATCATTTTTCACAGAATTATAAAAAATCTTAAAGTTCATACAGAACCCCAAAAAGGCTCAAATAGCCAAGCTATCCTAAGCAAAAACAACAAAACAAGAGACATCGCATTATCCAAATTCAAAATATACTACAAGGCTTTGGTAACTAAAATGGCATGGTACTCGTAAAAATAAACACAGAGATAAACAGAATAGAGAACCTCAATATAAAGCCACATACCTATAGCCAACTTATCTTTGACAAAGCAGACAAAAACATACACTGGGGAAAGGACACCCTTTTCAATAAATGGTGCTCGGAAAATCAGATTGTCATAAGCAGAAAAATAAAACTGGACCCCTCTTTCTCACCATATTAAAATCCAGTCAAGATCGATTAAAGACTTAAATGTAAAGCCTGATATTATTACAATATTAGATGAAAATCTAGGCAATATTCTTCAGGATATTGGATTAGGCAAAAAAAAACAAAAAAAAAAATTGTGACTAAGACCTCAAGAGTACAAGCAACAACAACAACATAGACAAATGGGACTTGATAAAACTAAAAATCTGCACAGCAAAAGAAATAATCAATAGAGTGAACCAACAACCTGCACAATTGAAGAAACTATTTGCAAACTATGAATCTGACAGGGGGCTCATATCCAGAATTTACAAGGAATTCAAACACAACAACAACAACAAAAGCAAATAATCTCACTAAAAAGTGCACATAGGTCATGAATAGACATTGTTTCAAAAGAAGATATACAAGTGACCAACAAGCACATAAAAAAATGCTCAACATCACTAATCATCAGAGAAATGCAAATTAAACCACAATGAAATATCATCTTACACTGGTCAGAATGGCTATTATTAAAAGGTAAAAAAATAACAAAAGTTGGTGAAGGTGCAGAGAAAAGGGAATGCTTATACACTGTTGGTAGAAATGTAAATTAATACAACTTCTATCAAAAATAGTATGGAGATTTCTGAAAGAACTAAAAGTAGAACTATTATTCCATTCAGCAGTCTCACTGCTTGGTATCTACTCAAAAGAAAAAGAATAATTATAACAAAAAGATACCTGAACTTGTATGCTTATCACAACACTATTCACAATAACCAAGATAAGTAATAAACCTAAGTGTCCATCAACAGATGAATGGATAAAGCAAATGTGGTGTATATATACCATGGAATAATTTTTTAGCCCTGCAAGGGAATGAAATCATGTCTTTTGCAGCAACATGGATGGAATTGGAGGCTATTACCGTAAGTGAAACAATTCTGAAACAATGTTAAATATCAAATTCTCACTTATAAGTGGGAGCTAAGTAATGTATACACACTGACTTTGAGTGTGGAATAATAAAAGTCAGTGACTAAAAGGTGGGAGAATGTGAAGTGGGTGAGGGATGAGAAAATACTTCCTGGATACAATGTGATAATTCTACACAAAGCCCAGACTTCACCACCACACAGTGTATCCATGAAGCAAAACTGTATTTGTATCCTTTAAATTTATACAAACTTGGAAAAAAAAATTTTAAAGCATAAATAAATATTTATGAAATCATTCAATTATTATACTTTTGTGGTGTATTACTGAAATTTAAATATACAGGTAATTTATGATAGATAAAATTTAAAATTTTGATTATATTAAATTTTATTTTAAAATATGAAAGGACAATAATGTTTCACAAGCTATTGGTAAAAAATCTACAAATTTTTATATACTTTTTCTCACTTGGTATGTTTAAGGTATTTTATATAAAATATGTTTTTTATATAAAACTATGTTGAATAATTTTATAGCCTAATCCTTTGCAACTTCTATATAAGTAATCCCTTATGTGTATTTTGCTTTATAATTTTAACAGTTCTGAACTTATTAAATGTTTCACTTTATATTTGCTTGAGATTCTTTTGTTATTTGGGCGCCTAAAAATTATTTGGCAATGTTATATTCCAATCACATTAAATCTATCCATTTTAGATTAAGTTTTATTTTCTCACTTTTTTCTTAGAGAATGTAGACTCAATGCTATTTATGTTTTGTAGCTACTTTTAATTTACCATGTTATTTATTTCTTTAATTATATTGTTGCCCAATGATATGTTTTATGTGAGCATGCACATGCACAAATTGTGTTATTTAAATTTTTATGCATCTAATTTTTAAGTACGTTTTTCATAATTTCTGTTAAAATTCTAACATATCCTAAATTCTGCAACTATTGATTTATTTCACTCTTCATACAGTTTGTCCACTTAATTTATTTTATGAGTCTGTTCACAAATGCTTATGATTTATATACATTCATGTTCCATTGTTAATTTATCAGTACACAATGCATAATGCCATGGCTTGGCCACTAAAATCTTATGTCTTTTCTTGAATATCATTCCCATTTCCCAATCTTTCTGTGTGTGTTTGTGTGTGGAAGAGGGTATTGGAATGTGTGTTTATTGTCAACTTCAGATAGTATGCTGGTCAATGTTGTTGCTTTATATAATCTGCAAAAAAGATCTTTGGATTTTACTTTGCGATTTTAACTCATTTACACTACATTTAGCATATCATTGCATAGGTTTTTCCTACCATGTTTTTTCACACTTTTTATTTACAGAATTTGTTAATCTTCCTGGCCCACTTTTGTGTTTTGCAATACATAGGCCAAATTTTCTCTGTTGTATTAATAGTCATGCATGTGCATTCTATTTTTATGTCCATGATGTTCCACTACCAGACAATCACGTATGTTAATATACCAATTGATTGCTTATGTAGGAAATATATATGTATATATTTATATAATTTCACAAAAGAGTATTTCAGAATGCTCTTATTTTCTCATTTAGCATATAAATGAGACACAGTCTGTAATAACAGTAGGTATTCTTTAGTTCTCAAAAATAATAAACTGGTGTAAGAAATGATTAAATGGAAAGCTATTTGAACATTTTTATTTTCTATGTCTTCAAGCATTTTCTTGATTTACTTCTGTAAATATTAATATATCGCCTTCAAAATATTTCAACCTGGAATTTGTATGGTAAAACAGAAATAACTTGTGTATCTAATGCTGTCCTGATTAGTTCCCCAAATTAAAAAAAAGCTTGAGTAAATGTGAAATTTAGGTGCTAATGTATTTAATAGTTCCCTGCAAAAAACCTAAATACTCTATTTGTCTTCTAGCATACAATATTGTAGTTGAAAAATCTAATTGTTAGTGTGATTATTAGAGTGAGTTTCTATTCCTCCACAAAATTTTAGAATTTTCACTTTGGCCTTCTATATTCTTAAACTTTATATAACATATATAGGAGCACCATTTCTTTTTCTCTCCTGTTTGTGATTTTATGTAATATTTCAATGTGGAGCCTAGGAGCCAGATAGAAAAGAGTTAAGCACGTTACTCTGGAATCAGATCCCTTAAATTCAAAGTACAGTGCTGGTAAGATTTACAACTTACTAGTAAAAGGATTTGTGGCATGTAGAAAATGTACCTTTTTATGCCTCGGTTTACCCATATGTAAAAAAGGAAAAGTGTTAGTATGAAATTCATTGGGTAACTCATTGAGAATTAAATGCTAGTCATAAATCGTTCCTATGTTTTATCAATGTCACTATGCTAACAAAAAATTATAAGATATACTTGAGCAAATTACAAATTTTGTTGAAATATACATCTCCAGTGTTTCTCCAAATTTCTAAGTTGTAAGTTGAGAATAGCAGTAAAAGCAACAGTTGTTATAAGGTTAAATTAATTTACATAGGTGTTTATAATAAACATATATATTAAATACATATGGATATATACATAAAATGTGTGTGTATGCATGCATATATACACACACAGACATGCTGCATGCACACACGCTCCACAGATATGCACATATACATATGTATTTGGGTCTGTATGTATGTGTTTGTATGTAAATCTTAGATTAATGACCAACACATAGCAATGACTATACAAATTTTACATATTTCTATTATTAATGTGCCTTGAGTAATGGCCAAATGCCTAGATACCAGTTATAGCTACCCTGATGAGTTTATGAATCTGGGAAAAGATGAAAAGTAATCATCTGCATGCATCACAAAGACCCTTTTTTTGGTTATTGCTTATTATTTTAAATCTATGTTTTTATTTTAGAATAGTTTCAAGTATTAAAAGTTGTGAATATAGCAGTGAGTTCTCATATACTCAGCACCCCATTTTTTCTGTTATTAGTATGTTACATTTAGGATAATGTACTTGTTAAAATTTATAAACCCATATTGATACACGTCCTTTTTTTCTTTCAAGTTCTGATCCTGGATACCAAATGACATTTGGTATTAATGTCTCCTAAGCTTTTCTTGGACATCACAGTTTTCGATACACTCCTTGATTTTGACGATTTTGACAGTGTTTTGTACAGGTTAGATATTTTGTAGAATATTTCTCAATTGGGATCAGTTTGCAATTTTTTTCATGGTTAGATCAGAGTTACATGTTTTGGAGCAAACGGCTACATAGATAAAGTGCAATTTTTTTTTTTTTTTTTGAGACGGAGTCTTACTCTGTGGCCAGGCTGGAGGGCAGTGACAAAATCTTGGCTCACTGCAACCTCCACATCCCGGGTTCAAGCAATTCCCCTGCCTCAGCCTCCTGAGTAGCCGAGACTACAGGCATGCACCACCATGCCCGGCTAATTTTTTTGTATTTTAGTAAAGAAGGTGTTTCACCATGTGGCCAGGTTGGTCTTGATCTCCTGACCTCGTGATCCACCCATCTAGGCCCCCAAAGTGCTGGGATTACAGGTGTGAGCCACCACACCCAGCAATAAAGTGCAATTCTTAATATGTCATATCAAGGGTAGACACTATGCACATGAGTTGTCACTGTTGATGCTAACCTTGATCATCTGGTTGAGGCAGTTTTTATCAGGTTTCTTCATTGTAAATGTACTCTTTTTCCCCTTTCCATGTTGCATACATTGGAATAAAATCACTATGTATAGACTATAGTTAAGAGGCGAGGAGCTATGTTTAACCTTCTTGATAACAGAGTAGCTAGCTATCTAAACTATTTCAAATTTTTCTGCAGAGGACATTTGTATCTTCTTTGCCATTGACAGACTTAAATTATATATATATATATGTCAATATAGGCACACGAATATTTATTTTATATCTTGAGTTAAAATCTAACACTACTTTATGTGTATCCTTGCTCAAATTCTTTGAGCCTTGACTACTGGTGGCTCTTTTAGTTGGCTTTGTGTCCTTTTGACATATTATCACTGTTGGGTTTTGTTTGTTTGTTTTCTTTTTTGAGTATGTTATTACATTTTGCACTACAAAATACACCAGGTTGATTTTGTATATATTTTTCCCAGCCCGACAACCATCCCTTTTCCCACAGAGCCCAAGTTTCTTTTACTAGAGATTGCAATTAGAAACCATGATCAGCCTGCTTGGTTTTCTTGTTGATAATGAACTGCCATTGCTACTAGACCCTCTCAAGTGACAGAATAAAGAAACATGTATGTGTACTAACCAAAGTATGCATATATATCTATAAATATTCCTACATATAAGCAAGTCTATTCATATTAAGGTAAACATGAGTTTATACTTATGTTTCCAAATCTAATCTACTACCATAGACTCTAACTTTAACCCTTGCTTATCTGTAACATTCTATTTTAATAGTAAGAAGGCCTGGCTTCTACCATTTGCCATCATTTGTTTAATTAATCAACCTTAGGATGCAGTTATAAAGATTTTAGAATTGTTAATCTATATCCTGGTGGAAAATGCCTTATCAACTAGGATATAATGCTTAAGAACAATTCTTTTTGCCAGTCTTACAGATTTCACTCATTTCTGAAGTTTCCTGGGTCAGTGTCTTTTTCCTCCCTTTTTTTAGTGGGAGTATATCATGTATTTGTAATACAATTAGATTATGTTGTCAAAATCTGCATCACATCCTGGGATTCCTTGATGTACTAAATAATTAAATTTGCCTAAAAGGTTTACACTTTATGCTGTGAGTTCCAATAAACGCATAGAATAATGTATCCTCCACTGTATTGGAGAATATCATATAGAATAGTATTACTGTTCCAAGAAAATCCTGTGTTTAATCTATTGAAACCTCTACCCACCCTAAACTCCTGGTAACTAATCATTTGTTTAGCATCTTTATAGTTTTGGTTTTTTTCTAGAAGATGATACATTCTAAAATCATGAATGGAATTATACAGTATATATCTTTTTGAGACTGGCATATTTAACTTAGGAATATGTATTTAAGATTTTAGCATGGCTTGATAATTTATATTGTTTCTTATCTCTGAATAGTGTTCCAATGTATCATAAAATATTAGCAATTGTTAAATACAATATAATCTAATACAAATGATCCAGCCATGGTAAATTCTTAAATACATATTGCTAAGCTAAGTAAGCCAGTCTCTAAAGGATATATATGGTATGATTCATCTATTGAAGGGCATCCTTTTTTTTCTTTCAGTTTTTTGTGGTTATAAATAAAGCTGTGATGAACATTTATGTGCAAGTTTTGGTGTGGACATAAGTTTTCAAATAAGTAGGGTAAAAACCAGGACAGTTATTTTTGTATTATATGGTAAGATAATGTTTAACTCTGTAAAAAAAAGTACCAAACATTTTACAAAGTGTTTGCACCATTTTCATTCCTGTCAACCATGATTGAGAGTTTCTGTTGTTTTGCATCTTCACCAGCAATGGGTGCTGTCAGGTTTATGGATTGTAACCATTCTAATAATTCTACAGTGGAAGCTTATTATTGATGGATCCAAGGAAAGTCATTTATTTTCCATTTTCTTAACATGTTCTTGTTTTAAGAATGGGAGTGAAACTTGCATGTGCTTTACTTGCAAGAGCTAAAACCAGAAGTCCACACAGAGGCACTTTGGTAACTCTTGCCTGAGACCACTTGGCCAGGTATTTACTGTAGTCTGAATTTTACAGTTATCCTCTTACAGGGAAGCACAGAGAGCAACTCACACATTTCAATCCAGTAAGTCTTCAACAAAAAGACTTGCTTGACACCGCACTGGTGATGCTGATGAATTGTTGCTGATTTAATCAATACGTGTCTTGGCTCTTATTACTATTTTGTCTGCTATTCCGTTACAACTGCCTCCGACTTCTTTCTTTAGCAGGTTTTAACCCACCATTTCCTCTTTAGCCCTACCTACCTTCAACAAATGTGCAGCAGAACAACATTGTTTATAGCTTCTCCAGAGTTTCTCATATTTTTATGGTTAATGTTTTAAATAAAGTACTCTAGAATTCTTCCCAAAGACAGTATAGTATGATATATGCCAATGTATGTATGCATGTCTGTGTGCTTTTCAAATAAATTCAATTATAATTCAGATTGGCTAGTCTTTTACTAGCCAATACAAAACACATTCAATACAATACAATACATATACAATACAATGAAATATGATATACATTTCAGGGGTGGTCAACTATCATTTTATCTGAAAGTCTAAACTCCAGAAGTGGCTCCTACAAATATTTCAGCTACCCTAATCTCTGATCTAGACCAGAAATAGTGTAAATTAGTAAAGTGAAGGCCATAAGTAGTTTTTTTTATTGGTAAAGTTAATATTTTAATTAGCATTATAAACACTAGATGTAAATTCTTATTAGTAAAATTTAAAGTATTCAAGTTTTTAGGATTGATTAAAATACTTTCAACACCCTACATATCTAACAATGCCTATAACCTTTATCTTTAATGAAGTCATCTGAGGCTTGAATTCTGTATGATCTCAAGTTGAACTATTGGTATGGCTAACTTTTTATTGCCTCAAGTTGGCCATAACAGTAAATAAAACCTGCCTTCAAAAATAAGCCTCAGTGAACATTTCTTGCAAGTAAGTGTTAGAAAATTTTTAAGGCATGGCAAACTAGAACCTTACTAGACTTTGAAAATAAGTCCATCTACTTCAAATTTCACCAATGGCTAAAATGATTTACCAAAACGAACTAAGAACTCTGCACAATCAAAGTAGCTAAGCTTGATGTGCAAAAGTTAGTTCCTGTAATTTACATTCACCTTTATGTCTTTGATTCCACAAGATTGATTTTAAAGAAAGGAGCCCAGAGGTCAGTGATAATTTTTTCATATTTTCAGGAGATGAAAGTGTTGCTATTTCTCTTTAATATAAAATCATACATTTTTAGTTCAATTTAGTGTTAAAGGTTTTTGTCAGACTAAATGATATATTTAAATGACTTTGATTTTATGTTCTGCTAAATAAAGCATTTGATTTTAGATTATTACTTAGTGAACACTAGAATATGTAAACAGTAGTATTCACTGTTATATTAAATTTATTCTAACTAGTCTCACTGGAATTTTTCTTGCCTACCCTCAAAATTTTTATTTTATATAATTCCTCCTAAAATACTCCTTATTAAAATTGCATGTACCATATGCTACAAAGAAATATTTTCTTTTATTTCCAGATATGAAATATTATAAATACTATATATTTTCTAAACTTATGAATACACAAATGGTTATACACAACCTTCTCAACAATATTTTTCGGTTTTCATGTGTATATTGCACAAGGCTTTATCCTAAAAACAATAGCTTTTCTACCCACTATATCCAAGCTGATTGAGGAGAAACAGGAAAGTGAGGATAATTATTTTAATGATGAATTTTAGCATCATGTAACATACTACTGGAATAAAAAGTAAGTAGTGGAATAAATTTGAAATCTAATCAGGAAATATAAATACCATATTGTCTATTTAATAATATAGTGGATATCAATGCTTTTATGCCAAGATTATTTTGGGGTGATAATAAAAGTTTCATCTTTGCTTTCACAAACTGTGCACAAGGAAATTCTTCCTGAAAATACTACTGTTTCTATAATTGCATTAATCAATATTCCTGTCTAGTAGTTTAGAAATTCTCCAGAAATTTTTCCAAACTTATTGTGATTTATTTAAAATTTTACTATTGAAATTTATGTCACTTAACATTGATTCCATGGAAATGCAAGAGTAAATCAGTGAATTTCAATATCTGATTTTAAAAAATATTTTTAAGTAAACTTAGGTCTGCATAAACTGGACCTGAAAATGTTAAACTGCAATAAATAGAACATTATCAACACACCAGAGACTCCCTTGTGGTTCCTCTCAATCACCATTTCCTGCAACGGCATCACGGTCTAACTTCTAACACACAAACATGTTTTACCTGTGTCTTACATTTATATTAATGGAAACGTGGCCTATATTTTTTGTATACAGCTTACACAAAAATTCATACAATTATATTTATGAGTCTCATCAATATTATACCTCATTCTCAATGGTGTATAATCTATTATATGAATATATTAGAATTTATTTATATGGTTAATGTATGGCGAAGTAGAACCTTATTAGACTTTGTAAATAAGTCCATCTATTTGAAATTTCACCAATGGCTAAAATTATCTACTAAAAGGAACTAAGAACTCTGCATATAAATAAATGGCTAATGATTAAATGCTTAATTTACATTGACTATATAAATAAAATACATTGACCATATAAATGGTTAATGAAGATTTCAACTATTTCAAGGTTTTGGCTCTACAAGTTATGATGCAATGACATTTTTGGTTGTAACTTTCTATTCATAAGTGCATATGTTTTGAGGATTTGAGTGGAAAAACAGTTTTTCTCTGCTGTCACAGCACAAGAATCAACATGGAAGACTGCGACTACATTTGTGGGAGTTTCCTCCCACCAGCAAGCAAGCAATCAGTTATTCAGTGGATAAAAGATAAATGTCCTCCAATGAAATTCCCACACTGTCTTCTATGGAAATAGCATCAAACTCTATAGGTTGAGGGCTCAGTCCCAAAAGACTGCTGGTTCTCACCAGAACCCAGCTGTGCCAGCACCCTGAACTCAGGCTTTCAGTCTCCAGAACTGTGACAAATAAATGTTTCTTTTCATAAGCAGGCCAGTCTATGTTGTGTTTATTATACAGTGGTCCAAACAGACTAAGGCAATATATTATTGAGAAAGATAATGTTTCCCTTCTAGAAATTAATCACCTATATTCAGAAAAGTATGTTTTCTAAATACAAACAACTTACTCAAAATTTCTAGACTTTAAACCTATATATGTTTTCTTTACTTTAATATGTTTTATATACAAGTAAAAATATATGTACCATATTCAATTCATTTTCAGAATCTTTTATCTTTTTGTTTTTTGAACTTTATAGCTCCATGTCTGAACTCATTTCTCTTTTGAAATGAGTAAAAATATATTTTTTTCAAAAGGTCAATTCTGTCATTGTCATTTTGTTGCCTAAGGTATGAAAACTATATAAATGCTCATAAATTCAGTAAAGAAATAAAAGCCATCCTGTAAATCAGTGTTGAGGTTATCTCTTTTATCCTTGATGATGGAAAAGGCACTTAGCCTTGAGATCTTTGCAAGCTGAGGAGCTAGTAATTTTTTTAGTTGTTGCCTGATAATGCATTTTCACTTAAAAACGTGTTTCTCTCATTCTGAAAACTATAAAAAATTTTTAAGTTTTGAAGTTTATTTCTGCTTTTTTATATCTTTAATTATATTTTGTTACGACTGTATTTATTTCAGAAAATTCTTTAAAAACTGATTCATGTAGAATGTAATATTAAAAGTTTTCCAATGTTTTAACAGATTTTATAATGAAATTACAGCACACTACATTAAAGGAATATAAGACAAATTTAGCATTATCTTTACCCATTATGGAATCCATTGCATGCAAGGAGATTTTATTACATTGTTTTAAGGTAATACTTTTTAAAAATATATAGTCAAAAAATAATTAAGTATTAATATTGGGAGATATCCCATTAGCCACAACATCATGTCTATAGAAAGTGTTACTTCATTAACAAAACTCTCAACAAAAAATCAGTGATATGGTTAAAAGCCCCTGAGGTTGTTAAATCTTACACTGATTTTTGCTCTGTTACTTACTGGTTGTTGATCTTTAGAAAAGCTTTTTAACCTTTCTGCTTCTATTATTATTTCATTACCTACAGCAGAATCTTCGCTCATGAACTCTTATTTTCCAAAGTGGTTCATAACTTTTTTTCATCATAAAAGTCACCTCAGGGTTCTAAGTAGCAGCCATCAAGATGGTCTTTCAGCTCAAATGGGCTAAGAAACATTTCCTAAGCTTTCCTGAGTTATCAGATTTTGATAAAGAATTACCTCTAAATTAAATTATTAATTTCTTAAATTCAAAGTATAGTTTGATTCTAATAAAATATTAGTTTATTTGCTTAAAAGATAAAAATAGTAAAAGTTGGAGAATGTAGTGTTTCCTTCCACAATTGTATATCAAATTATGTTTGATATTCTTTTTCCTACACTTTTTCCTTACAAATAAGGCTTATATGTATACAATCTACTTTTCTTGTGGTTCTTCCAATCATTATCCTCTCTGGATTTGCCAGATACTTGGAAACTTATTGATTTTTCAAACACTAAACTAGATTCTTCTAGTCTCTTCCCCATACTTCATTATATTAGTGAATATAATTTAATCTCATCTCCCAACACTAGCACTAATATTTGTACCATGAATAAAAAATGCTGTAGCTTATAAGGGAATCATATGTGAACAACAACAACAACAAAAACTCATTCTTTCAGATGGATGGCAGAATTCCCGGGCCTAGCCCCCAGGAAAAAAATCTTTAATAAAAAAATTTTCTTGACACTATAATTTATCTTATTTATTAATAAAATTTTCATTACTGGATAAAAGAAGAACCAAATCTTGTTTTCTGCTATTGTCCTATTAAACGTTAATAATGCCAATACTTGTCTGGGAGGTTCGAATCTAATATTTTGAAGATGTATTTATCTTTTAGATCCTCGGAGCTTTATAGCATTTCAGTTGGGAAATATGAAACACTGAAAATAGAAAACAAAATCCGGAAATCTTCTGTAAGTCAAAGGTATTTGCTTCATCTTTTTCATTCATTATTATTGATGTGATATAATTGGTAAAATGATGCACTGTAAAATATTTATTCTAAGATTGTTTCTTAACCAACAGTAAGAAGTTAGTATGACCTGTTCTTACTGTAGGGGTAAAAAATCTTTATGTGGTGTCAGGTAATCTAAATGTCATTGGAGATCAATATCACAATTGTAGCTAGCACCCAAAGAGAAAGGACTGAAACACAGAAAAGCAGAAATAACTTAACAATGAACTTCAGGAATAAAAAAGACTGGGGTCTTGAAAAAAAAATGAATAGCTTGCTAAAGCTTCTAAGCTATATTAATATAAGAGCAGAAATGTGCACAGGAAAAGGGCTCTGACCCAAACCATCTGTCTGTAGATAACCAACTCTGCCAAGTTCATTCACTCAGTCAACAAATGCTGAGATGACAGTTTCCTCATCTGTAAAGTAAAGATCATGCAAGTACTCTTATAGCTTGACAGATTCTTCTTGCCCAGAAAAGTCAATACGCTGAGAACAGCAGGAGTGTTGTTACAGCAGAGATTTTAATTATTGCAAGGCAGCCAAACAGGAATATGGAAGATATTTCTCAAATCTGACTTTCTGAGATCTTGGAAGCCAGGGATTTTAAGGATAATTGGCAGGTAGGAGGCTGGGGAATGGGTGCTGCTTGTTGGTTTGGAATGAAATCATAAGAATGCCCAAACTGTCTTCACACATTGAATCAGTTTCTGGGTGGGGGTGTCACAGACAAATTGTTTAAAGACTTTAAATAACCAACTCTGACAGGTGGGTCCAGGTGGTATTAGTTGGTCCACTAGAATGTAAGAGTGTGAAAAATATCTTAAAGGCAAATCTTACTATTGCCAGGTTCCAGGATGTTGGGGAGGCTCAGCTTGCTCCCTGGTGGGCTGTTCTTCCAGGCTCTTGGTCTCTCATTCTCCCAAGAATGGGAGAGGAGACCCCATCGGGTACGGTGCACTCATAAAATAAATATTGTACCCCAAAGAGTTTTGAAGAAAATGATTTATTTAGGCAGAGAAAGAGAAAAAGGAGAGAGAAAAAGATGAGCGAGAGTAGTCCAAAGAGGTGTGGAAGAATTGGACTTTTAACATAGGAGGAATTTCTTCCCTCTTTAGGTTTTCTGGGCCTCTGAAAGGAGTTCCTTTAAACTTCTGCTGGGTGATTGATCTTTGGTTTTTCCCACACACACCAAAGTTTGAACAAAGACCTTTAAGACCCCAGATGGAGAGGTGGGGTGGGGAGGCATGGTGCTGGGAAGTTCTTGCCCTTGAAACTACGCCTCCTTGTGGACCCAGGAAGAGAATACATTCCCTCATTAGGTTTTGACAACAGCCATGCTTTCTATAGGAGCAATTGGGAAAGTTCTGAATGTTAAGACCTCAGGCTTCATGACTCCTAAGCAGTAAGCAAGGTAAAGAACCAAGGCTGGTTAACACTAACCTATGCACAGGTTAAGTTCTATGCATAGGTCTTGGCAGAATTCAAGCCCCTCCCATGATTCTAACTTTGTGGCCTTTCATTTGATTTATGAAGGTGGTTTTGGTCCCTCAACAAGGAGGATGGTAGTTTTGCAAAAGGGCTATTATCATTCTTGTGTTAAGGTTAAACTATAAATTAAATTTCTCCCATAGTCAGCTTGGCCTATGCCCAGGAATGAATAACGACAATTAGATTGTGAGTTTAGACACAAGATGGAGTTAGATATGTTATATTTCTCTCACTGTAATAATTTCTCCAAAGGTGTTTTTGGTATTTACCTCATAAAATTATTATAGGTATTAAGTATAATAATTGGCAGAATGTTCTTAGAGTAATAGCCTCTCTAATTGTTAAATAAGCATTCTTATGTGCATTTACTCTATTACAAAGAACTTCAAATCTCTGATCTTTGCCCACACTATTAAAGGAAATTTGTTTTGCTTTGTTCTCTATTGTGTACTGCCTTTATAATATCTGCCTTACTTTTTCAGGTAAAATTCAGTTGTCTGAATTTGCTCCCCAAACTTCACCTTACTATTCCCCATCTTCTTAAAAGATATTTATTCTGGTTCCAAGTTTTCTGAGTCATAGGAATCATTAATCCTACACTCAAGTATTTCAGACCCTAACTTTCACTAAGATAAATTGTAAAAATAAATAAATAATGGGCTTTTTATATGGCATTGAGATTTTCACTGATTCTGCCTCTAACAACACATAAACACTTAAAATCCTTGGGCCAGATTGTGCCAAGGAATCTTGTTTTGGTTCCTGTTTCCTGAAATGCCTGGTTTTTGAAAGTTTAGTCAGAGAAATAGGAATCTATTGTATTGATTTCTGAGGGCTGCCATAGCAAAGTACCAGGAACTGACTGGGTGGCTTAAAAAAATAAAACACATTCCCTCACAGTTTGGAGGACAGACTACTGAAACCCAGCTGTCAGCAGGGTCATGATCCCTCAGACTGGCTGAGTAGAATTCTTCCTTTCCTCTTCTAGTTTATGGTAGTAATCAGCAATGTTTTTTGGTGTGAAGTTACATCCCTCCAATCTCTGCCTCTGTCTTCACATGGCATTCTCTCTGTCTCTGTGTCTTTTTTTCTCATTGGACACCAGTCATATTAAAATAAGGAAATACCATGCTCTCATATGATCTCACCTTAACTAATTATATCTGCAAACCCCTATTTTCAAATGCAACCACCTTTGCACAATTATAACTAAGGAAATTATGGCAGCGAAAGATATCAGACCTAACCAACTTCTTATAATTTCTAAACTGTCCTTATCCATTTCTGGGTGTAGGTCAACCCAGCCTTGGGAAGGAATTCGTTTATAATTTAAATAGTAGCCCTTTCCAAAACCAAAACTGTTCTTGTAAACAGAATGAAAAACCGCTGGCCAGCAAGTTAGAATGAGAGGGGCTGGAATTCTAAATATTACTAACCATTATTCTGGAGGTCCTAAGATTTGCAACTTCCGCAATTACTCTTAAAGGTAATATCACTATTGTGAACCTAAGATCGGCCTTTTGAGACGACTTTTCAGGTTTTTGCATTTCTAACAACTGGATGGCCCCACCTGGACCTGCCAACCAGTACTATGGCACCCACTCAAGAACTAACTCAGCATAAGAGAACAGCATTATAATTTCATCTATGAAATTTAGATTCATCTCTGAGTCAACCAATCAGAACTTCTGATTTACTGGCCCCCACCACTATATTATCCTTAAAAATTCTGATCCCCAAGTTTTTGAGGAGACTGACTTGAGTAATAATAAAACTCCAGGCTCCCACACAGCTGGTTCTGTGTGAATTACTCTTTCTTTGTTCTAATTCCTCTGTCTTGATAAATCAGCTCTGTCTAGGCAGCAGCAAGGTGATCCCACTGGGCAGCTACAAATTTGGGGGCTCATCAGGGATTGCCCTTGTGGCTACCTGCCCATGCATGGTTCAGTAGCCACCCTCTGGCAATGGGAAGCTATAGCAGTAACAGCAAATGCAGGGTTGTACAGGTTACAACTAGTGATATCAGCTTCCTGCAAATGCAGAGACTGCCTCCAGGATGATACCCAGGGATTCTGGATGCTCCATTGTTCTTGGCTGCTTGAATATTGAAACAGGAGATTCTTAAAAGGACATTTGACAGTCATGAGAAAAACTTTTCCATATATTGATGCCTACACCTCTCTGCAACTACTACCCTAAAAGGACGGCCTCTCTCTTTTGCCTTCCAAATGTCTTACAAGTATCTCTAATGGCTAAACTCAAGCAACCCTTAATAGTTTTCAGCCACCACTTCCCTTTCAGTATGGGGGATGGTGAAAAAGAATGGAGATAGTGATGTGTGCAGCAATCAGAATCTTTCACAGAAAGGTTTCTAATCACCCTTCTGGGACAAATACCTCAGCCACTGTCCAGTGGAACATAAATATTTCATCCTGTTCTTTGATACCTTCACATAAGTACAATTCAGTTGTAATCATTGTGGAAAGACAGAATAAACAGCTCCATTTGGAAATGAACAACTGTCATCAAAACAGCACAAGAGCATTAGGGTCTCAAAGGTAAACCTTATAAATAGGCAGAGTTTCTGGACAAAAATTTTTTTCTAAAGCAAAGTCAAAGAACACAGAAATATTTCTAATCACCACAAAATGGAAAACATCCATTTAATCTCTAATTCTTTCTATGCATGTACACAAGCCTGGGCACATGTCAAACCATTATGGTTACGTCGACACAACAGAAAATAATTATGCTTTCTCTCCCAGTGCTCTAATCACTAAGTAAGCTCTTTAACGTTGATTAAATGTGCTCAAAAAAAGATCTAGGATTTTTCTTCATTCCACAAAGATTTAATGAACACATATTTACAGTTCTCTCTTTCTCGCCACACACACATGTATACACATATACATACATAGACAGTTATAAATACAAATATATAAATATTGATATCAGTATTGACACAGCTATATATAGTCATGTGAATATATATATAGCAAAAATATATGCTAAAATAAATATACATATTTAGAAATGTATAATATTTTGGTGTATATATATAGCACTCTCTCTCTCTCTCTCTCTCTCTCTCTCTATATATATATATATATATATATATGTAGCAAATATCTAAGTGTCTACAGTGTATGTGTATATGAGAGAGAGAGAGAAATTGACTTGAATAGGTATTAAAAGGATTGGGGGTGTGATATTGTGCTGACCTAGAGCCAGAACATGAGCAACGTCATTTTATAAGATAAAGCTGTGTTTGGCTTCTGTAAATAAAGCTGCTAGCTTGCACTGAAAAACACCCACTATGTAAAGCTGCTTAAACTTTGCTTATCAGTAACTGCTCTCTGTGGCCCTAATGTGAGGGGCAAGCAGTCCTAACCCACGCCATCTTGGCTCCCGCAACTTGTAATAAGTAACTAAGGTCTGTGATTTCCACCTTACCCCAGATAATGTGTAAACAAATGTTTATCTTGACTTCTGTAAAACACTTAAGTAACAAATGGAAAGACAAGAGTCCCCTGGCCCTTGGAATATCCGGAGCCCTCAACTCCGCCCAGGCGGTGATTTACAAAATCCACTAGCCCTCGGAATGTCTGAAGCCTTTTCATCCCCATCCCCACTCCTCACCCCCACTCCCAATGTGGTTTTTCGGGTATAAAAAGTCTTGGCACCCTCCTTTTGATGCCACAGGTTGGAGAGCCGTGAGTCCTCTGTGGTCGCCGGCATAATAAATGACCCTGCAATCTGGCATACTTTTGTCTTGGTGCTAACTTTCTATGCTCGGTCCAGTACAACAGGGGGAAATATTCACTTGATTTACAAGGCAAAATGAAGACAAGCACAGTTTTTTCTTAGCCCTCACCAGAAACTTTTACACTCTCCAATGCTATGACACTTCCAGATACAATTTTAAAAGGGGAAATGTAAATTGCAGTGTTGAACTGTGCTTTTAGAGTATGAAAACACTTATTTAACATAGTTCTATGAACTTTATCCAAGCAAGGTCAATATGTAAATAAAAGAGATAATGATATTAGTCTAAACTGAAGACATTTAACAAAACTTCTTTAGAAAAAGATAAAACATGGTCATCATATACTCTGTCTTCTTTAATGGTGATACTGTCTTGTGTAACTTACATTTGCTAATATAAAAGCACAATCTGTTTTCAAGGCATGTATTATTAATATTTGTTCCATGTCATTTTAAAGTTTTCTTTTGGGTATTTGAGGGTTTTCACAATTGGAGACAGCTTCAATTTAGTGATATGTAAAATGATGTTCTTCAGAATACTGAAGTGAAATAAAGGAAACATATCTATGGCAGAGGGGCATTCTGATTTCAATGAAAAATGTTTGTACAAATTGTGGATAACCGTTATTAACTTAAATAAAAGAAGTTGTCAGTGATTTGTATTACTCCTCAGTAGTCAGACATCATCTTTTAGTTTGCTAAAATAAGTCATTTTAAAAAGTGCTACTTTTAGAAATAAAGAAGATAATCACTTCCACTTATTCTGTTCTCTTTTCTCCTCTTTTTCTCCCCATCTTATTTCATCAAAATATTCAAATAGAAACACAATAAGTATATACCTATGTCCTTGGGTGGAAGAAATAAGGGCAATCAAGTAATATGATTGACAATGACACAGGTAACAACAAAAGCTCAAAATGACCTTTGGCATGTGTACCCAGCAGAAAAACACAGAAAGCCAAGCCTTTCTCAAGGCCATTTCAAGCCAGCTAGAGCTCCAATAATGCGAAAAATCATCTTTTTTAGATATTCATCTTTAGAATTTTCATTTTTCAAGGGTTATTTGAGTTTCTCTAACTCTTATCAAGTTTCCATGGTTTTAAACTAGTTAGCCAATTATCTTTCCTCGGTGGTAGTGGGTAAGGCTTTTGGCGCAGATACCCATGTGAAGGGTACTGCCACTCTTTTGAGAATCCTCTTTACTTTCTCTATTCTCTGAACTTCCTCTTTATCTTCTAAGATGCACACTCATAGGATCCCAGCCATAATGGTTAATTCACTAGAGAAAAGCAGGTCCAAATACAGGGGAAATTTTTATGCCTTAAATTCAGTGTAATTTAGCCAAATATTAAAATTAGACTGCTTCACTACAGTGCCAGCTAATATTTATGCACCAAAAACATCAATGTATGATGAAGTTATTTATCTGATTCCTCATATTTAAAAAAATTGAAAATTTCCAGTGAACCTTTATAGCTTTGAGTTATCAAACAAAGTAAAATAACCTTTCTGTTTTCAAGTTTAAACTCTACTAAACACAGGAATAGATCCTTGTGTTAATCAGGATTTTCCAGAAAGAGAAAGTTGTGAGGGGATTTATTAGTGGAATTATCTCATAATTATGGATGTTGAGAAGCCCCACAATAAGCCATCTGCAAATTGAAGAACCAGGGAAGCTTGTGGCATCAGTTAGTCCAAGTTCAAAGACCCCAGAACCACGGAAGCCAAAGGTGCAACTCTAAATCCAAGATTAAAGCCCTGAAAAACTGGGGGAATACTGGAACAAGTCCCAGACTCTGAGAGCCAGAGACCCCGGAGTTTAGATATCAAGGGCTGGAGAAAAAAGATGCCACAACTTCAGAAGAGAAAGAGAATCCACCTTTCCTCTTCCTTTTGTTTTATCTGGGCCCTCAGCCAATTAGCTGGTACCCATCCACATTAGTTGTTCAGGACAGATCCTCCTTACTCAGTCCACTGAGACAAATGCCAATCTCCTCTGGAAACATCTCACAGTCATACCAGAAATAATGCTTTACCAGCTACCTAGGTATGCCTTCATCCAAGTAAGTAGACACCTAAAAGTAACCATCGCAATCCTGCTCATATACTTAGTTATAATATACATTTACTGTTTTGATTTTTCTAAGAACATATGCTATAATATAATCTTTTGAGCAGTGAAAAACTGGGTAAACATGATCATACAGCTTAATTGAACCATACCACTTATTTATAAAATAACGTAATACTTAAACTATTAATTAGTTATAAACTATTAATATTTAAACTATAAATTATATATCTGATTTTACATTCTTACAACTAGAGTACATTAGTACTTTTTAGTACTTAGTATATTAATCATATATAAATTGGTATGTTTACTATTTTGTTTATCTTATACGAACATAACCATTTTTTCTCATATTTTGATTTAACAAAGTTGAATTAAAATATATTTGGAATGCTTGATGTGTTCTTACCTTATTACAATAACTGGCATTAATAACAATTGAGAAAACATTTTTATAGTAGAATTTCATTTATGGGTAAAATTAGATGAATTATACATAATTTTAGGTAAATAAAAAATCACATTGAAATAATGTCTAATTACTCTCCTTAAGTCATACTTCTCCTAGTATTAATTTCTGGAATCAGATGTTAAATATAAATTAAAAAATAAACAAAAATACCTAATACTATGTGATTTTAAAAGTTTTATTTCTAATTCAGTCAAATGTAAATGTTATTTCTAAAACACTGACTGGTTGAAAAATAGAAAATAAATTTAATTTACAATAATATATTAAAATCTATTTTATAATATCAATAAAATAAATAAAAATACAAATTAGTTTCATCCAGCCACTTGGAATCAATTCTATTTAATGTAGCATTCTGCAGTGCCACAAACTGGTTACTCACAAACCAAGCCATAGTACATGTGACTTTTTTAAAAGGTATTCCTATGTTTTTAACATGTCTGACACCAGACTAATTTATAAAGTAAATCATTCTCTAAACACAGTGTTAAACTTGTTCATGCATTTCATTAGGTAACTAAAGTCCATAAATACATACTTGCTCTCATACAAAGATCATCAACATTTTAAAGTTGAAAGTCGTTATTTAAGGATACATTATTATAGTCTGAGAAATGACTGGGAAGACTTTAATATCAAAATTGATGAAAGTACTAAAAGTCTTGCTACATTTTAAATATAAGTTATTAAACTTTTCAAACCTTTCCCTTTGCAAATCATTTTTATTTTTGTATTAATTCTGCCAGGAGGACAGATCATTCATCTAAAATATTTAAGATATCTTAATTTTAGACAACTCTGATTTAAAAGGAAGCTGAAATGACAGAAGATACAGTTGATAAAATACTATATTCCTAATTAGCTTCTGATTGGATATTATATCTTACTGCTTGCAAAATGATATTACACCATATTTTATAATGTGAAGTGTAAATGGCTAAAATTAAGCTCCTTCTATAGAAGCTTAAGTTTGTCTTAATTTTATAAAGCCTTGCGTGGAAATTTAACACAGATTAATGCCTGATAAACACTGTCAATTGAAATAAAATGTTGTTGATTTTTTGTAGTTCTGTCCTGTATCTAAGCTATCTTCCATTAATATCCTAGAATAATAAATAAGAGATATCTAAAAAATAAACTATAGTCTCACTAAAGTTCTTAAGGTAAGAGCATTTATGACGTTTCACACCTGGTATAGCCAAATCAAATAATTTCTCTCTGGCAGGCCCAATAAATTTCAGTAATACCAAGACAATGTAAAGAACTTAGAGAACTCAGATACCTAAGGTTTATTTATTTTTAGTAAATTGATATCATTACACAACCTAAGAAATAAGATCTGGCCTTTAAAATATTGGGCCTTTGCCCACAGGCTTAAAAATATTTTCGGCTCTTACTATTAAACCTCATATAATGCTATGGATTCAAACAGTACCAATTCCTGCAAAAATCACTCGCTCAATTAAATGAATATTTTAATATCGCTATATTCACATTTCTTAACTACAAGGTCATAATCGGATTATAATGTGTGCTGTCAGTTTACAGAGAGTTATGATGGAGGATAGATGTTCTGCTGTAGGAGTGCTGCTACTGCACATTAGACACAGACATTCAGAAACCTTGCAAGCTGTACTTTCTGAGTGCAATCGATTTTTGATTTGGTCTCCAGTAATTCCCCTACTCATAAAACCAATGACCAACTTTCAGTTTTCATGTCACTTGATCTATCACTATCATGTGGCATACTCATTTCTTTAAGTAGTTCTTTGTTGACTGCTAGGACAATACTTTCTTATTAGTTTCTCATCTATTTCTCATATCAGTTGTTTTCCTTCTTGCTCCTCACCTCTTTTACTGTTAACCTCAAAGCACGTTAAATAAAAATAGCCAATTCACACACATTCTCTATTTTAGATTTCTCTGCTTAACTTGCAGATTGGATGTTAAATAGACTTTTTCAACTCAACATATCCAACATTGATTTCTCCCATAAACTATTTTTCTGCTGATGGCTGACCACAATTGTCAGGCATCTTTGTCCTACCAATTACTTAGGTCAATACTTCAGAATCATCCTTGATGATCAACTTTCTCTCAAGCTCCACATTCAGTCAATCAGAAATTATCATTAGTGCTATCTTAAAATGATAATTAAACCTAAGCAGTTTCTGTCACCTTTAAGACCACCACCCTGGCCAAGCTACCAACATCACTTTTATGGTACTAGCCTTTTCATTGGTCCCACTCTTTTATCCCAACCAATCTTTTCCCCTTCAGCCAGAAAGATAATTTCAAGATGTAAATTAGATTATGTCATCACTCTGCTCAAAACACTTTAATGTAATTCCAATGACTTGCAAGTAAATCCATTGTTCTTTTAATAACTTAATTGTGTGTATGAACAGGCCCCATTTCTCCTCTGACCTTATTTCCTACTATTTCTCAGGGTTCGCTCTGATGCAGACACACTAATGAAGCGGCCTCCTTGTCTGGGGTGACACCCAAGGTTCATGTCTTATGGCCATGGAGATTAAGTACATGGACACACACACACAGTGAGGTTATGAGAAAAAATTTAATAGGAGAAAGAGAGAGAATAGCTCTCTGCTATAGAGAGGAGTCCTAGAAAAATGGGTTGTTGATCCGCAGTGAAATGCAGTGGGTTTTATAGATGAACTAGTGAGGAGGTGGTGTCTGATCTACATAGGGCTTTAAAACCTGTTAGGACCAGGTATGCCATCTGCATAAGGTATGAATCTCTGGCAGTCCCCATCCCATTTTTTTGTTATGCAGGTGGATTCTCTACCTGAGCTTCTCCATGTTGGCAATTTCTTTCTTAGTGTACACATGCTAACAAAAAGAGAAGATGGAGTTTCCATGTTGGACATGCCTGATCCCAGGGAACCCTTTTCTATTAGCGCAGCTGCCAGCATTATCTCTGTGCAAGCTTCCAGCTTCCTTATGTATATTTGCAGCTCAATCTCTAACGCTGCTCTTCGTTAGAAAAGAAGCGATTTCTTGGGCTGCTGTTTATTAGGATGGAAGGTCTGCTGAGGACTCTTTGCCCTCATTATCTGAGTAAATAATCTCATTCTATCTCCTATATCACTAGTCTACCTGAATTCCTATATTATGCCAAAAATTTTCCTCTCATGGGGATCTGTATGGGCTATTTTCCCATGTCGAAAATTCTTCTCCCACACCTTGACACATAAATGATTGATCTTTTCCCTGACAACATTGTACAAAGTAGGCAAATGCCTCCATGACAGCTTTTCCACTTAGCCATCTTTATTCTCCATAACACTTAAAACTATCTGACATTAAACACTGCCATAATGCATGTGGGTATTAACTTATCGTCTACCACATGCTCATGTATTAAACAACGTAAATATCCAAGCTATCATAAAAATCTTATTTCATTAGGAGGGCATAGGTAAAAAGCCAGTAAAAAATAATAAGTTTTATATTTGAAACATTCAATTAAGTTTAATAAAATAAGAAAGAGGATACCAAGTGTAAAAAGGAGAGAGCAACCTCATATGGGAATATCAGGAAAAAATTTACTAAGAAATGGCATTTGAAGAAAGACCCAAGCAAAGAGAATAAGAAGGCCAAGTATATATCTAGGAGAAAAACATTCTAGGCATAAGGAATATTAAGTAAATAGCTGCTGAAGTAGAATTGTAATTGGTGTATTTGGAAACAATTTGAATACTGGCATGACTAGATTAGAATGAGAATGAGGAAGATTTGAAGTTACTATGCAGTTTTAAGTAGGTTTGTTAGGGCAGGTCTTCCTGCAAAGATACATTTAAGAGGATCCCTGAAAGACATCAGAAATTATATACAGGGAAGGGCATTTCAGAAAGAAAAAAGAGAAAATACAAAGTCTCTGAGAAGGGTGCATGCCTGGCATTCTTGAAATGGAAGCATAAAGCTGAAATAAAAGAAAATGAGAGTGTTACAATATGAAGTCGTAGGTATTTGGGGCAAGGTTACTCAGAACCTCACAGGACATTGCAAAGATGAAGCATTTGCTCTGAGAGAAATTGGAAGCTATTAGAGGATTTTAAGCAGATGAGTGACATCTAAAGTCATGGACATTTTAATAGTAACATTCAGGCTACTGCGTACTACTATGTACAAATGCTACATAGATGACTTTCATACAAATTGGAAGAATAATTTGAAGGCTACTACAATAATCCCAACAAGATATAATAATGGTTCAAACCAATGTTAAGATTTGAGAGAAGGGGGACGATCCAAGATGGCCGTTTAGGAACAGCTCAGGATTGCAGCTCCCAGTGAAAGCGCAGAGGGTGAGTGGACGCTGCATTTTTATTGCCCACAGACTAGGAAATTCCCAGGCGGAGGTGATCCACGGTCGCCAGCGCGGCTGTTTCGGCCAGCGCGGCTGTGCCGGCCAGCGCCGCTGCTTTGCCCCGCTCGGCTGCTTTGTCGGCGCCCCGGAGCCACGCTTCTCCGTACAAAATACACTGGTCCGGGTGCCCTTTTGGCTGGCGATTGGAGCCACGGGAA
>NW_016107429.1:1372028-1398302 GCF_001604975.1 Cebus imitator
AAAAAAAAAAAGATTTGAGAGAATAGGAGGAAAAGAAGTAAAGACAACTCTCAACTCTTTTAAGAATATTTTCCTCCAATTTGCTGAACAAAAGTGGTGTGGTACATGAAGACAGAAAATGCCGTGCAGATGGAAAAGGGAAACTCCAAATGAGAAAAGGAACAGCATGTTTGTATGATGATGGGAAGTCGTCTGAGAATGGACATAATCTGAGACTAAGATAACATTTGTCTATTTATTTTTCTCGTTCACACTTGAATGAATACCGTAGAGACAGACATGTTGTCTGTTTTTTTCAATTCCTTATATAAAAGGCCTAAAAGGGCCTAGCACCTGAAATGTATTTCATAAATATTTATTAAGTAAATGCATGAATTATGGAATTGCTGCTTAACTTAATGTAGAAAAAAAGATGAAGAGTGCTAGTTTTTGTTTGTCAATGAGAGAGTACTGAATTATGAAGCAGGATAACCAAGACAATCACATTGTGTAAAGGAAACAAACCTTATTTTGTCTAGCAATATCTGCCATATACAGGGGCATCTAGCCACTGGGAAATGGTTGTAAAATTTAATGGTTATATGTTATCTCTCATACTCTGAATAAATTTAGCCAAGTCCAATACTATTGTCTTCATGTTCATTCTATACCACATAGAAGCAAATTTTGGTAATTTTCCAAAAACATTATCTAATAAATATAATAAAGCAGTAAAGCACCACGGATTTGATTTTTCTTGTCTAAATTACCAAATTCATGAATACAAAGATGTCTGGGTTCTAAAGGGCAATCCAAAGTTGCATACATTGTATCTGAGTTCTGAATATAATGAGAATAATACTCACATGCATTCTCATCATTCTGATCAGTAACTAGATCTTTATTAAGCAAGAAATTTGAAGTTGCAAAGCTTTCATCAAACTTGTCAAGTGGTATGTTTGATGAGAAGTTTGTTGCAAAATATTCATTATTATAATTGGTAAATAAGAAGTCATTAATTAAATAATGTATACTGCTCTTGGTGAATATATTGTATAGGTAATACTATGCAAAATTCTACCACTCTCTCTATTTCCAGTTCTTAAAAAATAGAAAAAAAATACTATTTCAAGGATTTTTCTGACTTGTATTCAGCTATTTTTAATATCACATTTATTTTATATTTATCCTTATCTATTATATTATTATTCATAATCCCATAGATTATACAATAAAATTAGTGTACTAACTAAAAGTATACTTTACTTTATTTCTGGAAATTCTACTTCTAACTATGCATTCAATTAAATGAAAAATAATACATATTAAAAGTATTTTACCAGAATGTTTGTAGGAGCATTGTTCATAATAGCTCAAATCTGGAAACAACCCACATTATCTATCAAAAATATAATGAAGCAATCCTTTATGATAAAATTACATAATGGAATAATGAATAGCAGTGAATATAAACTAATTACTGCTACTTATACAGCATGAATAGATTTTCCGAACATAACGTTGACCAATAGATGCCAAGCACAAAGATAACTTACATTGTATTATTTATATTGAATTCAAATACAGTAAATTAAAATTGATCATAATCAAAGTCACCATAAATTTCTTACAAAAAGTAGACAGTCTGTCAGATTATCTAGTAGTTTGTTCTCTGTGAAATTTATTAAATTGTAATCTTATTATTCCCTTATAATCATGTCCACCTGAATATTTACTTAAATGTAATAATTTATGTCAAAAATTTCATAAAATATTTTCGAATATGTTGTTTAAAATAGAGGGGGGAAGGCAGAATAATGACTACAACCTCCCCATCTTTCCACCGCACCAAAAATACATACCTCCTAATCCTTACAACCTATGAATATTTTACTTAGTGTGGAAAAAGGCATTTCACATATGCGATCAATGTTTAGGATCTTGAGATCAAAATATTATCTGGAATTATTCACTTGGGCTCAATAGAATCATATGAATTTCTAAAAATAGAGAACCTAGTCTACTTGAATCAGAGAGAGAGAGGGACCTTTCTAAGGAGTTAGAAAGGGTAAGAAAATGGATTTTCCCCTTGAACAACTAGAAAAGAATGCAGCCTTATACTACATTAATTTTAGTTCAGTTAGACTTATGTTGCACTTCTACATACATCACTGAAAGATAGTAAATTTGTGTAATTATAGGTAGTTAAGTTTATTGTAATTTGTTATTTCAATGATACAAAATTAATTCATAGACTAAACTATATTTTCTAATATTTTGATTTCAGAAGGCCAAAACAACACTTCTTAACATTTTGGGGGTAGCTTTGCAGATGTCTAAAAAACAAATGAATTTCAAGAATTTTGTATTTCTGTGCATTGGGAAATATTATGTAAATTTTTAATCAACATAGTTTTACTGATAATGGGAAAAATCAAGCAGCCCAAGAGAACTGAAGTTCTTGTGAATAGAAATAAAAAATGTGAACAAAATGAAATGCACATTAAATACATGAAGAAGATCTGGGTACAGTGGAACATGCCTGTAATCCCAGCTACTCAGGCGGGTGAAGGGGCAGGACTGCATGAGCGCAGGAGTTCAAGGTGGCAGAAAGCTATGATCATGCCACTGCACTACAGCCTGGGTGACAGAGTAATACCCTGTTTCTAAATAAGTAGATAAATAAATAAAGTAATAAACATATTAAGAGGGATGAGAAACAAAAGGATAAATACGGGAAACATTCAGAAAATGTGTATGTAACTATAAATTTTTTTAAAAAGAAAGTACAGTTAATGTATGATATAATTTTATTCCTGAAAAACAGCAAAACATCAAGAACTTCAGTAAGATGGCAAGATATTCAATTAACATGCAGAAATTTAATTCATATATTTATATAAATGTTAGGAGATGCTGAAGTATTTTATAATATGAATAAAAATATTTCTTGGGGAAATACTTGTAGGATATAAAATAGTCTATATTAAGAAAATCATGAAATAGTCTTAGAAAGTTTTAAGGTAAACCTGCACAAATGGGAAAGCATAATAAGTGCCTTGATACTACTTTACACGTATGTCTGTTCCCCTAAGCTAAACTATAATGTTTATGGGATCTAAATAAATACACAAGTATATTTTGAAACAAAAACACTATATAGTTCACATAGAAATATAAAAATGTTAAAAGAGAAGTTATTTTTTAAAAATAATATTCAGCCTAATTTATAGAAAAATATATTGAAATATACTGCAAAGCATCACTGTATAAGCAGTATGTACTGGTACATGAATAGAGGTAATGTATAATACTTCAAAGCCTAAAAGAAAATAAACATACTAGTATATAAAAATCTTAGTATTTCAAATATTTGGAAAATTTAAAAATTTTTAAAGAAACAGACATCTAGAAGATTTAAAAAAAAACTTTTAACACATAAAAATATAAATACCAATTAATCAACATTTTTTTTTTTTTTTTGAGACGTAGTCTTGCTCTGTTACCAGGCTGGAGTGCAGGGGCACAATCTTGGCTCACTGCAACTTCCACCTCCTGGGTTCAAGCGATTCCTCCGCCTCAGCCTCCCAAGTAGCTGGGACCACAGGCCTGTGCCACCATGCCCGGCTAATTTTTGTATTTTTTTAGTAAAGACGAGGTTTCACCATGTTGGCCAGGATGGTCTCAATCTGTTGACCTCATGATCTGCCCATCTCAGCCTCCCAAAGTGCTGGGATTACAGGCATGAGTCACTGCGCCCGGCCTAAACCACATATTTAATTAAATAATTCCACATCATAACCCTGCTAAAAGAAACCATGGGCTAATTATTTTACAACTCAGTATGGAAAACACCTTCCCAAACAAAATGCAAAACTTCTAAAAGCATAAAATTAATTATTGATAAATAAAAATGTATATTAAAAGTTTTCTACATAGAAAAAATGGTCATAAGCAAAGTCAAAATAATAGTAATATGTGAAGTAAATATCTACAAAAAAATGCTAATTCTTAACATAATTCCTACAGGCCACTGAGAAAAAAAATCAATGCTAAACAGAAAAATAAAACAGAAGATATAAATAATCCATTTCAGAAAATGAAATGCTAATGATCCTTAATTATGGGAAATAATAATTTCTGATAAGGGATAAAAATTTAAAATATACACACAATTTTTTCTTATACTGGCAAAGATCTAGAGGTTGCATAAAATAATTGAGTGAAAAGGGTGTAAAGAAACTACAAAGCTCACTCGCCTCTCTCACCTGAGAACTGATGGGCTTAGCTTCCAAAATCAGACAAGATCAGGCATGTTCAGCGTGGTATGGTTGTAGATGAAGTTTAGTTATTTCTAATTGGAATATAAATTTCTGTAACATCTATAATGGGCAATTTTGTAGTGTTTGTCAAAATAAAAATGAGCATTCTACAAATATGGCTTCTAAAATATTTTTCTACTCATTTATTCTAATAAGTATGAAAGGATATAAGCACAAGATTGTTGCAGTCTTGCAACATTATTTTTAATAGTAAAATATTAGAAATAACATAAGTATTCAATATAGAAGACTGGTTAAATAATTGTGGGTGTATTCCCTAATGGAATAATTTGGCTCCTTATAAAATCAACAACTATTTAGTTTACTTTTGAAAAAAATATTTCCAATATAAAAGCACACCTGAAATCCCAGAACTTTGGGAGGCTGAGGCAGGTGGATCACTTGAGCCCATGAGTTGAGACCAGCCTGGGCAACATAGCAAAACCAGTCTCTAGTGAAAATACAAAAATTAGCTGGGTGGTGGCACACACCTGCATTTCCAGCTACTCAGAATGCTTAGGCAGTAGAATCGCTTGAGCCCGGGAGGCAGAGGTTGCAGTGAGCCGAGACTGCACCACCACACTGCAGTCTTGGTGACAGGGTGAGAAGACTTGGTCTCAGGAAAAAAAAAAAAAAAAAAAAAAGCACATGAGGATTATAGGGTAGAGTGCATTTGTGTAAAAACATAAAGAAATAAAATATAAATATGCATTTATACATACATATATCTAAGATGCCTGATAAAATAATATTTGCATTTACTCTTGGGAAATTAAACTGTATTAATAAAACTAGTAAAAAATGCAAAATTAAAAATAATTGAAGGGAGAGTTTATGGCAAAAATGACCAGAAAGTGAAACTTAATTAAGCTATCATTAAGAAAAGGAAAGAGAACTTATACAAGGCAATAATAAAATCAGAGATGGTGGAATACTAAAATCTTTCAATGTTTTACTCCACTGAATTGAGACTGATCAATAAAACCATTCTAAAGGTTTTTAAGGTGAAGAGTAATGATCCTTTCTGGGAATAGGTTTGCTCTACTTTTCTGTCACTTTTGATATACGATGTAGGAAACCTCTGTCACCAACAGGAATGATGTGGAAAGAAAGACTGCCTTCTTTCTGTCCTTCTCCCTCTATCAAAAGATGTATGAGAGGGCTGATATTTTTAGGTGGACTTTGCCAATTGCCGATTTTCAGGTTACATACACAAATTGACATGTTTAAAGTCATATTTACTATTTTTTGTTCTTTCACAGTTTTTCTCATAAAATTTTAAAACGAGTTATTTGTGACATCGAAATGTTGATTATACACATTAAATTTAGAGAACAATACAAAATTTTAACATAGCGTATATTTTAGTATTTACAAAACCTCCATTTTATGCATCTGGTTTCTTCATTCTTCCATTACACAATCCTTCTCTGCATACTAGGACAACTACATATTGATAGCTCCTACTTCTTCTATTTTATATGTTCTAACACAATACTGTGTTTAACTCTTCTAAATTCCTTTTGAGAACATTCTTGGAAAGCATTACAAGAAATCTGTTGCCTAACCCTGAACCAATCAACCATTATTAGATTAGTAGTCAGGTAAGAACTTGACACTGAAGGCAGCAGCGGCCTGTCTGGAGCAGGCACTGCCATCACACCAGCTTCAGTAGAGAGGTGTGGCTAAGGCTGCACCCTCCGTGGAGATGGCAGGAGTAGGGGACTAGTAGGAGCCTCACCCCTTCCAAGCTGGTGGAGCATGAGCTCCCCAGGTGCACCTGCAGCTGCCCAAACCACAGTTGACACTTGGGCCTCCCCCTACTCTATGAAGAAGGCAGGCGCCCCACCCTCCAAGGCACAACTTCAGCAGCCCAGATTGTTGGCTGCAGACCTAGGCCTACTGCTCCACAGAGCAGGCAGAAGCCCCACCCCCACCCAGGAGCAGCTGCAGCTGCCCAAACAGCCTCTGCAGACACAGGGATCCCTGCACTCTTGGGGGCCCAGGAAACCCCAACCCTGCTTCCCTGGCTGGAAAATGCCTGCTCCCACTGCTTGGATTTTCCCTGCTGTCAGTGCCCACTCCAATCTTAGAGCAAAGGCAGGGATGAGCACAGGCACTGTCACAGCCAAGTTGGTGTGGGCACACTTGGGGTACCGCTGCCATACCAGCCCACTGCCACCTTGGCCCCCTCCAGACTTTGGGTGCAGATGAGCATAGGAGAGAAGCTGATGGGGGCATGAGGGCAAACAGGTACCCCTTAGCATCTACAGCCTGTGTACTATGAATGGCAGCAGGACGCAGACCAGTTCCTGGACGGAAGGGGGTGAGTACCCAGTGAGGCCTCACCTTCAGGCCAGGGAGGACCTGAAGTCTGGGGCCCAGGCTTCCAGTCCCACCGACCAGAGTAGGAACTTGTGCCTTTTCCGGGCTTACCCAGGGCAACTCGTGACCCAGTCGGCAGGCACTTTCTCCCTTCTGAGACCCATAAAAGCCGGGCTCAGCCCAGAGCTGAGCAGATGTCAGGACAACAGGCTGTAGAGAGCAGCTACTCACTCTAGGGCATCCTCTCTGCTGAGATGTGAACACTGATGGTGACATTCAGTTGCAGAGAGGAGCTATCCACTCCAAGGCCTCTTCTCAGCTATTCTGTCACTCAGTAAAGCCCCTCTTCATCTTAATCGCCCTCCACTTGTCTGCATACCTCATTCTTCCTGAACACAGGACAAGAACTTGGACCTGAAGAATGGCTGAAAGAGCTGTAACACAAACAGGGCTGAAACACTCCTCTTGTTCATCCCATTTTGGGTGAAGAGAGAAGAACTGCAGCCCTTCAGGGAACCTAGACCTGGGAGCTCCCCAAGCAGGGCTATGATTCATTCTTTGTCTCTCTGCAGTTCCTGGAATCTCCAAGCTTCCAGGTGCCACTGTGCCACATGTGGCAGTCATGGAAGCTGTTTGTGTTTTACCTGGTCCAGCCACAGCTCACAGAGAGCTAGCACGAGTGCCAGCACCTGGAGCTGCCTGGCCTGCTGCAGCAGCTGGCGAGCCTGACTGTGCACAGTGGCCAGACCCCACACTAGTTTGCTCACATACCCCTTGCTACTCCATGCCTGGCCTGTCCTTGGCATACATGAGATCCAGGCTGGTGGCATAAGCAGAGCACAGACAGGCTGAGTGGGCAGAACACACTCAGTGGGCCCAAGCCAAACTCAGGCAAAGGTACCACCAGCCACAGAGTCTTTTGACCAGAAAAGCAATACCCCAAGGGTCCCACAACAACACTTTCTCTGAAATCCACTCTCTAGATAAAAGAATATGCAGTTCTTCAAAGAACTAGGGTTGTTTCCCCCAAAAAAGACAAATGCTTAATAACACCACCAAAAAAAAAAAGGAACAAAAACTATAGCTAAACAAAAAGACATGATAGATACATGCATGTAGATAGGTACATAGATAGATACTTGATCCTTCAAAAAAAATAATATTTTCTATACAATACACACACACACAAATTTATAATTGATCATCTCTGGATAGTAGCTTGTGGGTGATTTTTTATCTATCAGATTTCTACAAAAAATTAAGTTTAAAATCAGAAGAGTAAATATTATTTAAATTAAATACAAAGAAATACAAAACAATTTTGATCAGCAATATATTCTGACATTTTAGTATAAAAGAGAAGTTATTGGTTTGGAATCACTTAGACAAACTTGGGTTTTAATTATTTGAACTTTTTCAACCTCAGTTTTTAATAGGCTTACTTGAAGAATAAATTCTAAATAGGTTCAAAGTGTAAATGAGAAAATCTATATTAAGTGTCTAGGACAATATCATTTCCTGTCTAATATCACATTTTACTGGTATGGTCACTACATATCTTTAAAAAATGCATTATTACAATTTTGAATTAATCTTTAAAAAGCCATGTACAATCACCATTTAAAATTAAAATAATGAAAATGGGTGCCTGAGCCACAATGCATCTTCTAAATTATATTATTACAATGCTATATCTAAAGGTACAAGGAGTTTAGAATACATAAACTTTCCTCACTCTAGTCATTTGTAATAACTGAAAAAGTAATATATATATATATATGTAAAATTCATAATCCAAAATGTAAGTTTAAAAACTTAATTTATATTAACATAAATAAAGTCACTTACCACAGTTTTTATTTTGTCTCTCTGATACAGAATATTTGTGAGAGAACTTTCTTTAATCAACTAAAAGCTCTCTGGTCCATAGTGCCACATGTCCAAGTTGCTCAGTTTAAATCCAATCATTTTCATGAACACTGAGACAATTTATCAATATGTTTGTTGCCTTGAGTGACACAAATTATTTTCCAGGGATCTCTGCTTGGGGATCAGTCAATTCCCCAAGTTTTGTAAGTAGGGCATTTACCACCTGGCATATTTGTTTCACGTTAATGGAGAGTTACTAACATATCATATATATGTGCTTTACTGATAGTTTTATTTTTAACTTTCCCTTTGAATAAATAACAGTGCTCATGTAGACAGCATTTCTCAGAGATATGAAAGATTGTTTGTCATATTCTCAAAATTTCTAACATAATTAAGTTTGCAAATATGTCAGAGAATGTTGTTATCAGTGATACTCAAACTTTTTGTGAATAGAAGTGTCACCTGGGGAGTTTGTAAAAATGCAGATTACATGGAACTATCATGAAGTCCTGGGAAGTTTCAGGATCTGTGTTTTTATAAATCATCCTGTATGATGCTGACGAAGTTTATTCATGTATAATTAAGTCACTCAAATATTATGTCTATGTAATAATCATAATTTCTAAATTTAAAGCCTTATTTTAAAATTCCATAAGATTGAAAGCACAACAAAATGAAATTTTGATCCAGATTACCCTATACTTGATAGTGGATAATTTGTCATGTCTTTGTAACCATAAACTTACATAAACAAGCTTAAGGAAGTTTGCATCTCATTTCTTTTTTCAACATTCACTCTTATTCTATGATATTTATTATTATTACTACTACTATTATTGTAAATCTCACTCTGAGGGAAAATAATCCATTTATTGTAAAATGAAGAATTTATTTTTTTCTGGGAAAGTAGGATCCAAAAAGACATTATAGTGAATAAAATATTTTTGGTACAGTGAAATTTTATTATAGATCATAAAAGTTTCAAATGTTTAAGAATGTGTCATGAAATCCTTGTACTTCATTAGAAATTAGCAAATGCAATATATAAACAATAAACATACAATAAGATTTTACTCATCACTAAATAAAAGTGTCTAGTGTTATAGTTTTCTTTGTGTATGTTTTGTTACTTTAAATTTTGTTTTGTATACATAGGGGATACAAAAACATTTTGTTATACAGATATACTGCATAGTTCTGTAGTCTCAACTTTTAGTATAATCATTACCAAATAGTGAACGTTGTACCCAAGAGGTAGTTTCTTATCCAACACCCCTTCCATCTGCCCACCTTTCCAAGTCTCCAACGTTTATTATTCCATTCTGGATGTCCATGCGTACACAAGAAATGTTTATTAAAATATTGAGGTATTATAATCTCTTAAATAGAAAATAATTAAAATATAATAATACCTAAAGTCAACTATATAATATATATGAATAATTATATTCATAGCTGCATAGAGAATGTAAATTTTCACAACATTTAAAAGCAGGTATCAAGAGCTTTAAAAATGTACATACCATCTGGGCTGATAAATCACTACTAAAAAATTGCCAAGAAAAGCTGACAAAATAATATAAACATATATTCCTAAGGAATTTTTATCTTTTAATCATATTATTATTATTCTGCTTTGGTCACACATCCCAAAGATCATTCCCTAGGTCTTATTGGCCTTATCTAATGAATAATTTGTCTTCCACAATTCATATTTCAGACCATCCCCATAACCCTTTTCACATCTTTACCTTTCCCACTCACTCCTAATAATCTCATTCCAGTAATTCTTCAAACTTGCCAAATTGCATAGTGCATTGATCTACTGCCTTTTTTATTTGTTTGTTTTTCAACGTTTAAGTTCAGGGGTAAATGTGCAGATTTCTTACATAGATAAACCTGTATCATGGGGGATTGTTGTATAGATTATTTTGTTGTCCAATCATTAATCCTAAAACCCATTAGTTATTTTTTCTGATCCTCTCCTCCCTCACACTCGTCATCCTCTGGTAAGCCCCAGTGTGTGTTGTTCCTTTCTGTGTGTCCATGTGTTCTCATAATTTAGCTCCCACTTATAAGTGAGAACATGGGGTATTTGGTTTTCTGTTCCTGCATTAGTGTGGTAAGGATAATTGCCTCCAGCTACATCCATGTTCCCACAAAAGACATAAACTTGTTATTTATTTTATGTCTACAGAGCATTGATTGTATGGTGTATCTGTACCACATTTTCTTTATCAAGTTTACCCTTGAGGAGCATTTAGATTGATTCTATGTGTTTGCTATTGTGAATAGTGCTGCAATAAACATATATGAGCATGTGTCTTTGTAATAGAGTGATTTATATTCTTTTGGGTACATACCCACTAATGCCATTCCTAGGTTGAATAGTATTTCTGGTTTTGGCTCTTTGAGGAATTGCCACACTGTCTTCCACAATGGTTGAACTAATTTACACTCCCACCAACAGTGTGTAAACATTCTTTTTTCTCCAAAACCTTGTCAGCATGTTTTTTGTTTGTTTGTTTGTTTTTACCTTTTAATAATAGCCATTCTGACTGGTGGGAGATGGTATCTCATTGTGGTTTTGATTTGCATTTCTCTAAAAATTAGTGATGCTAAAATTTTTTACCTATTCTCATTCGCCGCATGCCTTCTTTTGAATAATGTCTGTTTACGTCCTTTACCCACTTTTTAATGGGGTTGTTTCTTTTTTTCATGTAAATTTGTTTAAGTTTCTTATAGATGCTGGATATTAGACCTCTGTTGGATATATAGTTTACAAAAGTGTTCTCCCATTATGTAGGTTGTTTGTTCATTCTGTTGATAGTTTATTTTGCTGTGCAGAAGCTCTTTACTTGAATTAGGTCCCATTTGTCAAGTTTGACTTTTGTTGCAATTGCTTTTGGTGTCTTCATCATGAAATCTTTGCCTGTCACTATGTCCAGAATGGTATTGCCTAGGTTGTCTTTCAGGGTTTTTATAGTTTTGGGCTTTACATCTTTAATGATTTAAAGACAATTATGGGTTTTAATGTCTTTAATGATTAAAGACAATTTTGTATATGGTTTAAGAAAAAAGTCCAGTTTCAATCTTCTGCATATGACTAGCCAATTATCCCAGCACCATTTATTGAATCAGGAATCTTTTACCCATTACTTGTTTTTGTCAGGGTTGTCTATGATCAGATAGTTGTACATATATCACCTTATTTCTGGTCTCCCTTTGCTGTTCCATTCATTGGTCTATATGTCTGTTTTTGTACTAATACCATGCTGTTTTGGTTACTGTATCCCTGTAGTATAGTTTGAAGTTGGGTAGCAAGGTACATCCAGTTTTGTTCAACTAATGGACTAGCATACCATAACAAAAGAAAGCTAAGAAATAAACACTGAGTAGATATCGTCTATTATGGGCTGAATTGTGTTCCACTAAAATTTGATTCCTAACTCTTCAAATTATGACTGTATTTGAAGATACGGTCTTTAAAGAAGAAACCAAATTAAAATGCAGTTATTAGGCAGGACCCTAATCCAATATAAATTGTGTTCTTTTATGAAGAGGAAATGAAGATATAGACATGAACAGCACAAAGATCATGGGATGGAAACACAGGATGAAGAAGATAGCCACCTACAGGCCAAAGAGGGAGACACCACAAAAGAAATGAATTTTTTGAGATCTTTCTTTTTACTTCTAGTCTCCAAAACTGTGAGAAAATGTATTGTTGTTACTGAAGCCACCCCGTCTTAGGTACTTTATTACAGCAGTCCTAGCAAACTAGTACTCTTCATACTTTACAGATAACGTAATTATCTCCATTTACAAGAGAAGAGACCCTACATGCTATATGAACTAAAGAGTTACAAGAAAATAGCATAAGCAACAAATCAAAAAATCCCTCCATATGAATAAAAATAATTAGAAAACTAATTGGAATTTAAAAACTCCTTTTTGAAGGGTTAATAAATCTGTTATCTATGAATAAATCTAAGCATACTTTGAAGTTATTAATATGTAGGGGTGGGGAGAGTGAGGAGGGATAATGAGGGGAGAAATACCAGATATAGGTGATGGGGAGATGAAGGCAGCAAACAACCATGCCATGTACGTACCTATGCAACAATCCTGCATGATCTGTACATGTTCCCCAGAAACTAAAGCACAATTGAAAAAAAAAAAAAGAAAGAAAGAAAATATACACACTTTATTAAAGATGCAAAAAGGACCTATTTAATGGCTAAATATGGCATGTTCACAGATTAGCATACTTATTTCATAACACTACACAATTTTCAAAAGAAGTCAAAAAATTTACACAATTCCAATAAAACTTCTCAGCATATTTATTTGAGAAGGGCTAAGCAATTTTGAAAGGTGAACAAAATGAGCATGTATCAAAACTACATTTAAATTGTGGTAATTAACCCACTGTGGTCTTGTGACAGAATAGACAAGAGACCACATTTACTGAATATATAAGGTATAAACTTGATATGGGACAGTAGCTATTTCATAAATAAACGTAAAATAAATGAATTATTTAAAAATTCGTAATGGGGAAATTAGTTAACAAAGTTATAAATTATAATCCTTCTTACATCATATTTAGAAAATCTTTATCTGAGTTGTTTACCCTTACCTGGTTATTTTATCTAATAAAAAGCTTAAATCTGAAAATCAAAATTTTAAACACTTACAAAAATAAGAAAGGGATTTATTAAGCAAAATTCCTACATAACAATACAAAATAAAAGGTAAAGTTAAAAGTCAATGGATACAAAACCTAAGATGACTCAGAGACTGAAATCTACAAACAAGAATGTTAAAGCAGATTTATGAAAGGATGATTCAATATATAAAAATCAATAAATGTGGCTAACCACATCAACAAAATTTTAAACAAAAACCATATGATAATCTCAATAGACACAGAATGGCATTTCATAAAATCCAAGATTCATTTATGATAAATAATGCTCAAAAAATCTAGTCATTGAAGGAACATACCTCAAAATAATAAAAACCATACATGACAAACCCCTAGCCAACATCATACTGAATTGGGAAAAGTTGAAAACATTCCTCTTAAGAACTGGAACAAGACAAGAATGCCCACTTTCATCACTACTATTCAACATAGTACTGGAAGTCCCAGCCAAAGCACTCAAGCAAAATCAAGAAATAAAAGGCATTCAATTTGGAAAAGAGAAAGTAAAATTATTTCTGTTCACTGACAACACGACCTTGTTACTAGAAAACTGTCAAGAGTCCTCCAAAATACTTTTTCTCTTGATATATGACTTTAGTAAACTTTCAGGATACAAAATCAACATACAAAAATCAAGAGTGTTTCTATACACAAATAACAAGCTGATAATCAAGTCAAGAACTCAATCCCATTTTCAACAGCCCACAGACACACATATTATCTAGGAATACATTTAGCCAAGAAAGTAAAAGATCTCTAAAAGAAGAACTACAAAACACTGATGGAAGAAATCACAGAAGACATAAACAAATGAAAAAACATCCCATGCTCATGGATTGGAAGAATCAGTATCATTTAAATGACCATATTGCCCAAATCAATCTACATATTCAGTACAATTCCTATCACATTTCCGACATCATTTTTCACAGAATTAGTAAAAGCAATCTGAAAATTTATATGGAACCAAGAAAGAGCCTGGATAACCAAAGAAATTCCAAGAAAAAGTGAATCTAAGATGAACTATAGATGAAAATTATGCTGTCAAGTCTTCTTCCTTGAGGGCTAATTATTATTTATCTTGAGAACATCTAATGGGTTGTATCTAATTGGCTATATAAAAGGGTAGATTTCTTTCTGTCTTTGCAGTTTCCTAGCAGATTGTCTGTGGTGTTCATCACATCCTGGTTGAATTATTCACAGGTGAAACTGTTTCCTTTCTTTTCTAACTTTGTAGGGAGATTTTCTGAGTTCACAGGAGATTTTGTTTTCATTTCTATTTCCACATGCCAGGTGACAAGGACAGGAGGTCTAGCAGTTCCCAAATTAAATGGAGCAGCTGAAAATTTATGTTTATACAATAATTAGGTAAAAGACCCTCCAAGGGCTCTGCTCTTTGGGAATATGAATCCGAAAAACTTCTCTAAATCCAAATATTACTATTGAATAAGCATGGAACATATGAACTCTGAAATTCCATTGGGATCACTATGTGGTTGGAAAATATGGGATGCCATGAATGCTGCCTTCAAGTCTTTCTCTTAAAGAGCTCATATTTTATGTCATATTTGAAATGTGTATATGAGAATCCACTCTTGTAGTGGTTAAGAATACTTCTTTTGATTTGGATGAATGAATGTGTTTGCAGAAGCTTTTCCCAAGCAAATGAAATACTGACACTTATGAGATGAATATCATTATAAAAATAATTTCAATAACCAGAAAAAAAAAAGACTGAGGTAACTGAAAAAGAAAATGCCAGCATTAAAGACACTTTCCCTTTCACATAATTCTTATCTTCCTTTCTCATCTGTCTTCAATAGATTCCTCTGCTTCCATTACCAGTTTCCTTCTCTCTCTCAGACTGAGTCCTGAAAAGGGGGAGGTGATGATGTTTGTATAGGTTGTTGCCTTTGTTTGTGAACTTCTCTGAAAAAATGGATGAGGAGTCACAACTTCTTTAGTGATTAAGAAATTACGTACTCTGTTTGAGAACATAATTTTATGTGCCTTTAGAGCTATCCCAGATTCCACTTCCAAGAGTTCCCTAACACCTGCACAAGTGGTAGCTCGGTGATATGGTTTGGCTGTGTCCCCACAGGAAGCTCATCTTGAATTGTAGCTCCCATAATTCCCACTTGTTCTGGGAAGGACCTGGGTGATATAATTGAATCATGGGGGTAGTTTTCCCTATACTGTTCTCATCCTAGTGAATAAGTCTCACAAGATCTGATGGTTTTAAACAGAAAACCCCTTTCACTTGGTTCTCATTCTCTCTAGCCTGCAACCATGAAAAACATGCGTTTCACCTTCAGCCATGATTGCAAGGCTTCCCCAGCCATGTGGAACTGTGAGTCCATTAATCTTCTTTTTCTTTATAAATTAACCAGTCTCATATATGTCTTTATCAGCAGTGTGAAAACAAACTAATACACTGTAAATGCAGATTTGTTAAGGAGAATTGATCTGGAAATAATTGAGAACTAGGATAAAATACTCTACCTCCATATGAAGACAGCAGTATGGAAACTAGATATTCTAATGGTATAGAAAATGTCAAACAAACAAGGCTTTAGGCTGAGGAATGTCAACAAAGGAGAGCAAGCACAAGTGTCATGTAATTTACAATTCGCTTGTCTCATCGCCAGAAAAACTACCTCTTCCTATGTGGATAATTAACAAAGCTGATGACATTGGGAAGCAACCCAGGATTGCCAGGTAATTCATATTCCTTTCTCACCAGCTGATACTGCATATCTAAAGACTTTTTCCCTGTGTCGATGCACAGTATATCACACAATGTTTTCAGTTTACAGCTCTTCTGGATGTGCACTGGTTAATGCATGGAATTTAGCAACAGCAGACTTTGTTCTTTTGATGGGTCCAGAAGATCACCACATCATGGAATATTGTGGCAAGATGGCAAGATAATCTGCCACCCCCAACAACTATGGAAGTTCTAAGGATGTCAGAGACCCATGGAGAGGAATTCTAATGGCCATACTTGAAGCTTAGTGAGCTAAGAGAAGTTGCAGCAATACACACAGAAGACTGGTGAGCCCTCCATTAAATGACATTTTTAAGTGATTTTCAAAAAAAAGTTAACCCAGAATTACATATTTAGCAAAATTATAATTCAAGAATGAAGGTGACATGATAATGTCAATGAAAAGAAAATCAAAATAATTTGTCAGCCCCCCAAAAAATTATTGAACAAGAATGATAAAGTTCTTTAGGCTAAAGGAAAATGATAACAAAAAGAAACTCTGATCTCCAGGCAAGAAAAATTTGGGCATAAGTGTAAATACTGAGGTAATTTGGGAGTAAATATAAATAAATATTGTGCTTAGTAAAATTATTTTGTAATTAGTTTTTCAAATTTAGTTTGTATTTTACTCATAACAAACAAGTTTAATATATATAAATGTTTAAAATTAAAATTAAATAAAGCTAAAAATTCAATATCTCAGTCATGATAGCCACATTTTAAGTTCTCAGTGACCATATATGATTAGTGGCTCCTACAGAACTATTTGCCTAGCTAAGAAGTCAATAAATGACTTAAACATTTATTCTAAGCAATATTCAAATAATCAAATAAATAAGAACAAGGGAAACAACAGTGAGGAATAATCATAAAGATCAGGCAGAATACAAATAACGGTCAACTCTAACTTGTCCTTCTTAATAATTATATGTTCAAAACATATATTGTTTGTGTATGTTTTATAAGCTTCTGATATGAGATACAATTTAAATATAAAGACAAAGATTAAATATAAAAACAAAACAAATTAATTTTTAAAATCATTCAAATAGCAAGCAATAAGAAGGCTAGGGTGGCTAAATTGATATCAGATAAAATATACATCCAGCAGACTATAACAAAAACAAAGAGAACCATTTTACAACTGTAACACTGTAACAGTCAATTCATCAGAAAATCATAATAGTCATAAATATGTATATGCCTATCAAAATCACTGTAGGACAATTTAACATTCTAATAAATTGCTAGAAAAATCTGACCATTTATCTTTACAGATTTTGGTCTCAGAAACCACTTACATACTTAAATCTTTTCTTCATTAGGTTATATGTACTAATGTTAATATTTTATGAAATAAGAGTAAAAGTTTAATATTAATTGATTATTTAATATATTATTTAATTAAAACACAAATTCTTACATGCCAAATAAATACCATATCATTACAAAAACATAACTATTTGTTCAGAAAAGAAAATTAGATATTTGGTATTATTTTGCATTTTTTTCAAATGCATTATGTAATTTAATAAAGGACGAATGAATTCTCATATCAGCTTCTGCATTCAGTCTGTTGCAATATGTTGTTTCGTTCTTTGTATATAAAGAAAAACTTGGCTTAGATACATATGATGCTTATAAATGGAGGAGTATTATAGTAACTATTTCAGGTAACGTAGTATCTTTTTGATACTACATCATAACTTGATTAAGTTTGATAAATTAAAGCTTAATTTTAGCCATGAGAAATGAATCCTTATTAGTACGCTTTCATATGCTTCTATATTAAAACTCATTGTTCTATCTTGAAAGCTTACTGAATGGATCTTTGGAGGGTTTTTGGTGACCCCAAGACTACCTGAATTATTATCAAAATCAACAAACTACACAAAAAAAAACAGCAAATATGTATATTGCCTGAGCAACATTATAACAATAATTATATTATTAATATTTATGGAGTACCACACCCAACAACTGTAGAATTCACATTTTTAAATATATCTGGTATATTTGTTATGGATTAAGCATATTATGGTCTAAATGTAATTAAAATGACTAGAATCAAACATACATTCTAACCACTACAGAATTAAACAATACTGAGAAGATAGCTAGTAAATATCAAACACTTGAGAATTTAAATAATAAATCTCTAAACAATCCCTGGGTCTAAGGAGAAAGTAGAAGGGAAATTAGGAATAGCTTGACCTGAATGATAATGAAAATAAATATCAAAGTTATGATATGCAGCTAATTTAGTGCTTCAAAGGACATTTTTGATTTTATTTTTATAATTACTTTTAAAAAGATAAATTCACTAATCTTTTGTTTATCTTATAAAAAATAAGCTTGTCTTTACAATTAAAAAGATAAATTCACTAATCTGCATTTAAAGGTTAAAGGAGAACAAAGTAAAACTAAAATAAGTACAGGAAAGGAGAAAATAAAATAAGATCTTAAATTAACATGTCAAAAATGTAGATAATGGAACAAAATTAATGTCAAAACCTGGTTTTATGAAAAAAGACCAACAAAACTGACAACCTTTAAACAAGATAGATCAAGAAAATAAGAGAGACAACAGAAGCCACCAATATCAAGAACAAAAGAGGTGTTATCAGACAGATACTCCAGACATTAAAAAGATACTGAAACAATATTATGAACACCTTTGTGCCAATAGCACTTAGCCACAATGGACAAATTTCTGGAAAAATACAACCTATTAAAATTGATGCAAGCATATTCTTAGATTTATATAAAATTTAAAGCATCATAGAATATCCTCTGCAACCTTAAAAATCACTAAAAAGTTAGAAGGCTATCTAACATCACACCAACTGTAAATCACATTAGCTACTGCAATGTAGAATTAGCTTTAAAAATGACAGATATAGAAATGCACAGAAGAGAACGCAGAAATTACATACCAATTGTCTCATACAAAATTTTTTTTCTAAGAAGTTGCCAAAATAGTCCAGTGGGAGAGGAAACCTTTTTTTAACAAATGCTTCTATAGTCACTGGATATCTATGTGGGCAAAAATGGGAATTTTAACCCCCTATTTGGTATTATATAAAAAATATAATTTTGTACTGATCATTGATCTAATTACAATAGCTAAAACCATACAACTTTTTAAAAAGAAACATGAAAGAATACTATTGTATCCTGGGGCTAGAGAAAAGATTCCGGTGATAATGGAATAAATAATGGCAGAAAACCATTACAAAAAGATAATAGAAGGAAACAGTGATTAAAATTACTCAAAAAAACTTCTCCTCATCACACATCACAACAAAAATAATAAATAATCAAGCCATAGAACAGAATAATTTTTTTTCAAAACATGTATCTCACAAATAACTGGTATCTGATAAATACAAAGGACTCCTACAACGCAATAAAAAGTGGGGGAAAACGAAACAAAGTAGTCAAAGATTTTAATAGGCACTACAAAGAAAAATAAATGAGCAATAAGTGCATGAAAAGATCTTCAACACCACTGGTTGTGAAAGGAATGTATACTTAATGATTTGTGCATAGATTCGTAAAGATTCACCCGAGAAACTAAACCAATTTCTCTCCATAATATCGGTTCTATTTCTCTGGAGAACCCTGAATAATATATGCACAAATATACCAGAGAGAGAAAGAGAAATTTTAAGAAATAATCTCAAACAATTGTAGGGTAGGCTGGTAGGCACGAGACCCAGGGAAGAGTTGATACTGCAGCTAGATAAAGAAGACAGTTTACTGTCAGAATGTCCTCTTCTTCAGATGATGTTAGTCTTTTTTCTCTTAAGGCCTCCAACTGCTTGGATTAGGCCAAGCCACATTAAGGAAAGTAACCTGCTTTACAGAAAGTCTGCTGGTTTACATGTCAATCTTATCAAAAATATACCTTTCTAGAATCATCCAGTGTAGTATTTGAACAAATATCTGGGCAATGAGTCCTAGGCAGGTGAACACATAAAATTGATTAAACCCACTAATGAGCATTTTTGGTTTTACATTTTATATCAAAAGAAAAAGCAAAGAATTTTTAAACCCTAGCTAAAGACATGTAGGTTAAAATATTGGTTGTGGTAGGATAGTCATAATGGCTACAATTTACATTAAAGATAACCAAAGAACTCTGATGGATTGGTGAATAAACATTGGAATAGATAGCTGCATAATAAAACAAGTATCATGGAATGCTAGATTTTAGACTGTGGGTGTACACCTATTCACTATAATGCTGTTTCACGTTGAAATACAAGAAATTATGTGCCAATCATATATTTAAGGGTTGAATTAATGGAAAAAGGAATTGAGAGGAGGAAGACTCACCACACAGTTGCTTGATTATTATATATTTGCAGCATGACTTTGACAAATAAGGAGAATATCATAACCAGAAGGAAAGGATGGTGAAATGAAGTCTTAAGTACAACTGAGGCTTCAGAAAAAAGACTGGAACACTCTACAATTTATGTTGGAGAGTGCTAACTCTAATATTCTCCATTACCTATGTAATAAAAACTATCCCTGTTAGGTTTCCACTTAGGAACATAAGGGATCTGGGGCCCTTCTCCGTTCTAACATTAACTTTTCTTATTTACATATGTGGGTCACCTAGTCTAACTCAATGCAGCTTCAATTGAACTTGTGAAAAGGTTTCTCATTTCTAAGATTGTCCTCAACTTACTGTGACCTCCTGGAATGCTTTCTTCTCCCCAGCGCAGACTGCATGTATAACCTGTCAGTGCTTGGTTAAAATGGTACCTCACTTGATTTCCCATAGTATCAAAGTTATCTCTTTTACCAGTGCTTTATCAAATCACTTTATTTGTATTGCTTTTAAAGCATTCATCACATTGTTTAAATTAATCTATTTAAAATTTTTTTATCCATGTATTCAATCCCAGTATATACAAATATTGCCTAATTTGCCCAACTAGAATATAAAGTCATCCTGGTCAGAAACTGTGCCTTATTTACCTTTCTTCCTTCGTACTTCTTAGTGTACAACTTCTTTACAACATGGATTAAACAGTTGGTAAACATGTTAGATTTACTACTGATAAATTTGCACAAATTTGGCAGATTAACATACATTTATTATTTCATAATTAGGGGTCTAGAAACTGCTTAAGTGCTCCTATGCTCAGGGTCTAAATATGTTGCAAACAAGGAGTTGTAACTGGACTAGATGCAACTGGATTTTCTGGAACTTAGGTTCGTGGCCTCTCCCACACGACAAATGGGGAAAGGGGCCTCGGTGCTATGGTGACAGTTACAGCTCACATAGAACTCATGGACCAAAAGAGTGTGCAGTAGTGCGGTTTACTAGGCAGAACAAAAAGACCACTTCCACACCGTGGAAGGGGACCTGGAGGGGCTGTGCTGCAGGCTTGGGTGGCTGGAGCTTGTACCCCTGAGTTATTCCCTTCCCCTTCTTTTTCTCATCCAATGAGAGGTGTTTTTTCAAACTTTCTCTGGATCAGTTGATCTTTGAATCCTTTACCGGATTTGTTATAACAGTGTGGCAATTCCTCAAGGACCTAGGAACAGAAATTCCATTTGACCCAGCAATCCCATTACTAGGTATATATCCAAAAGATTATAAATCATTCTATTTTAAGGATGCATGCACACAAATATTCATCATTGCTGCACTGTTCACAATAGCAAAGACTTGGAACCAACCCAAATGCCCATCAATGATAAGACTGGACAGGGAAAATGTGGCACATATACACCATGGAATACTATGCAGCCATCAAAAATGATGAGTTCATGTCCTTTGTAGGGACATGGATGAACCTGCAAACCATCATTCTCAGCAAACTGACACAAGAACAGAAAATCAAATACCACATGTTATCACTTATAGGCAGATGTTGAACAATGAGTACACATGGACACAGGGAAAGGAGCATCACACACTGAGGTCTGTATCAGGGGGACTAGGAGAGGGACAGCAGGGGTAGGGAGTTGGGGAGGGATAACATGGGGAGAAATGCCAGATATAGGTGGTGGAGATGAAGGCAGCAAACCACATTGCCATGTATATACCTATGCAACAATACTGCATGTTTTTCACATGTACCCCAGAACCTAAAATGCAATAATATACATATATTTAAAAAGAAAAAAAACCCTGAGTCACTGAGCCCCCACCTTTTGGAACCAGAAGCGAGAAAATCCCTGCCCTGGGAACAAAGCCTCTAGCGGGTCAGAGGCGGGAAAATCCCCACACTGGGAGCAAAACCCCTAGCTACTCTAGAAGTTCCTCTAACACAGTCCCTCAGTGTCTATTAAAACTGTGATCCTAAATAAAGTGCTATTCCACATTTATATGATGTGAGCAAAATTCATTTTCTTGCAGCTTTAAAACATATGGCTTGGCTCTTTAAGGACAGCAGGAAAGAAGAAACCTCTAGTTTTTTCCATCTCTGTTATCTAGACCCTGTTACATAGTGCTAACTTGATTAGATAAGATTTAGCCAGGAAACGCCTTTTTAAATAACTTCAAGGCAACTGATTAGAGGTCCTAACTGAATCAGTTAAATCTTTTTACTTTGCCAGGTAATAGAACTTTATCACAGGAATGATAGTCCATCAGCTTTGCTAAGTCCTATTGCTTAGGAAAACTTTACAAGTCCTTGCCACACTAAAGGGAAGTGAGTTGCACAAAGATATGGGTCAGTAAGGCTCATCTTTGAATTCTGTTTACCATAGGGAATAATAAATAATAATGATATATGTTTGCATAACTCATTAAAAATGCCAAAAAATTATTGATGCAGTTGCACACATTATATCACTGAATAAGATGGCAGGGAGTAGTCAACATATATAATTGCCAAGCACTCAGTACATGTCTCTGTCATAACACTGAAAATTGGATAATCATGGTTGTTTTCCAATTTTTCTTAGTTTCTTGGGTTCTTGACATTTGTCTTTAATGAATTGCTATCTTGCCACTGCCTAACAATATGTTTGGTTCATAATGAGATTTCAGTTGTGGATTAATAGATATACCAATACTCAAAGGAAATATAAAATGTTAAAAATGGTAATTGAAGGGAAAACACCAGGATATTCAGAATGGATGATAAATGTATCGAAACTGAAAGATATGGAGTTCTAAATTTATGCATAGGAGCATAAAATGTTAGTTGACATGTTAGGAACATTTCTGCACTCAGATTTATTTGCTATTTCTTAACATCTTTTGATCAAATGTTTCTAAGGTGTTGAAATTACCGTAGCTCCATGTTATATTTTCACTGAAAACAGAATGTATATATAGCACAAATCAAATTTCCTAAGGGCATAATGTATTTGTGGCTCAAATAATTTTATATTTAAGGAATTTTTTACTCTGATTTACAAGAATAGTCAATGCTTGATGAGCTAATAAATTCCTTAAAAGCTTTTTTTTCTCAACTCCAGCATACAATAAGACAATAAAAATGAAACTCAAAGGGGAAAAACAGTATTGGCCTTTCTTCTTTGTTGTGCCTGGCAGACAGTAATTGTCTTAGTCCCAATTCATAGAATGTTAATGCAGCATTTAAATGGCACATTAGTGCCTCCCTTCTATGGATGAGAATTTATTGCCAGTTCTCTCCTTTTATGAATCTCTTCTCTTTATATAATAAAATAATTGTAAATGTAAGCATGGCAGAGAAATGAAGTACATTTGTTTTATAATGTATTATATTTTCTCACAAATTTGTTGTTTTAGTAAAAGCAGAATAATTTTGCAGAATAGGCTAAAGATCCTTTCTGTAAGCAGATTTTATTATATGATTTGTTTTAAAATTTAGAATTAATTTTTAATTACTCTAGCAAGTTCTATTTCAAATATATCTATTTCTTGAAAGGATAATATGATGTACAGTTAAAAGATGTCTGCTGTTGCTACAGCAAGTAAATCAAAATTTAGAGCATTTTATTTTTTAACACTTATATTTTATGAAACTATTAAAAATAAAGCTAGTTGTGTGAAATAAAATATTTATTCAGGCAGAAAAATTGCTCTGAAAACAAGCTTGTTTTCATTTTGTTTTTTCCTCTCAATTGTGCAGCAAAAAGTTTTTAAAAATCTGTACTTTAATTTTTCTGAAATGAACTATAGAAATACAACAATAATTATAATAAATTAAGATAATGGAATGTTGTCATTTAAAGCAGAGAATTTTATTTCAGCCTACATACGCCAAACTTGTGTATAATAATTAGTAACCTTAAGCACATTACTTAAACATTCTTTGCATTGGTTTCTTCACATAAAGACGACAAAACATATACCTCATTTATTCGTGGTGAGGTCACCATGTTGTACAACAAATCTCTCAATCTTATCCGTCTTGTCTAACTCAAATTTTGTGTCCCTTACCCATCATTTCCCCAGTCCTCCCAGCCCACAACCCCAGGGAACCATTATTGTTCTGTTTCTATGAGTTAGTGGTTTTTAGATTACAAAAGTGACATCACGTGGTATTACTTTTTCCTGTGCCTGGCTTATTTCACTTAGCATGTGCTCTCCAAGTTTATCCATGATGTCTCAAATGACAAAATTTTATTCTTAATTAAAGGCTGACTTATATTTCATTGTATACATGAGACACATTTTCTTTATAGATTCCTCCACTGATGAACACTTAGGTTGATTCCACATTTTGGCATTGTAAATAATGCAGTGAACGTGGGAATGCATCTATTTCTTCAACATATTGATTTCACATCCTTTGCATATATACCCAGTAGGAATTGTTGGGTCTTATGATATTTATAATTTTTGAGAAATAGCCATACTATTTTCCATAATGGCTCTATTAATTTACATTCTCACCAACAATAAGCTGAGGTTTCCCTTTATCCACATCCTGTTCAACACTTTTTAATTTTGTTTGTTTAGTAAAATCCATTCTAATAGATGTAAGGTGACATCTCTTTGTAGTTTAATCTGTAATTTCTTGCTGATTAGGACTGTTGGACATTTTCATATATCTGTTGGCCAAGTGTGTATGTCTTTTTTATTTTTGACACATGTCTATTCAGGTTCTTGGCCCATTTTTAAACCAAGCTGTGTTCATTAGTTTGATTTAGCCATTCCACAATGTATACATATGTCAAAACATCATGTACACCATATATATAATATTTATTTGCCAATTAAAACAAAAACACATACATTAGAAAACTGTTGAGAATTTTAGGTGAAAAATTATATGTAAGGCATATAGAATGATGTATTTCATGGTGTAAACTGTTTAAGTATTGCAAGTATTATTATTATTATTGTCTCTTGTTTAGAATGTTTCATAAATATAGACATTTTTGTTGTAATTTTAAAAACAAGAGCAAAATTCCATCTCAAAAAAAAGCTTGCTTCCAAATCACAAATTAATTGGCAAAAGTTAGACTGTGATTTTCAAATCCAAATTCCTTAGTTTTCATTTTAATTGAAACATTTAAATGGTAACTACCATTTAAGAATTATTTTTATTATTTCTCTCCTGCTTAAATTAATGATAAATATTTCCTTATTTGAAATCTGGACTTTTGAATATTTTAAATCAAATGTATAAAAAAGGGTAATTTATCAGATAAGCAGAAATGAGAAATGAGGGAAGAGGTTACATTTTAAACCCAGACTTTTGAAATGAACCTATTGAATTCTCCTACACATGTAGTAGAATAGAAGAGACCTGAAAATAAATGGCAATCAAAAATTGTTTGACTTTAAATTTCTACAATTTATAAGCTCTGCATTGGGAGTAAGGAATAAACAGAAAGAAAAGGACTTTCAGAAGAAGGTAGGGCTTAAAGTTGATAAAATGTTGTCAATATTACTAAAGATAAAAAAAATATGAGCAGCAGGAACACACTTTTGATATGTCTGTAACTTCTCTCTCACAATGACTAGTGGAAATTGCTTTTCTATTTCTAGAGCATTATTACAGGCTTTGCATTATGAAAATACAAAAGAACACCTTCCTTCCTTCCTTTCCTTCCTTCCTTCCCTCCTTCCTTCCTTCCTTCCTTCCTTCCTTCCTTCCTTCCTTCCCTCCCTCCCTCCCTCTCTTTCTCTCTCGCTCTCTCTTTCTTTCTCTCTCTCTTTCTTTCTTTCTTTCTTTTTCTTTGAGATGGAGTTTCGCTCTTGTTACCCAGGTTGGAGTGCAATGGTGCGATCTCAGCTCACCGCAACCTCCACACCCTGGGTTCAGGCAATTCTCGTGCTTCAGCCTCCTGAGTAGCTGGGATTACAGGCACGTGCCACCATGCCCAGC
>NW_016107429.1:1399282-1458402 GCF_001604975.1 Cebus imitator
CACACGCCACCATGCCCAGCTAATTTTTTGTATTTTTAGTAGAGACGAGGTTTCACCATGTTGACCAGGATGGTCTCGATCTCTTGACCTCGTGATCCACCAGCCTCGGCCTCCCACAGTGCTGGGATTACAGGCTTGAGCCACCGCGCCCGGCCCATTTTATTTGATTTCTAAGCACTATAATAGACCCTTGGACAACAAGGGGGTGAGGGGTATGGATGTCCTGTAGGGTCAATGGCTTGTATATAACTTTTGACTCCCTCAAAACTGAACTACTAATAGCCAACTGTTAACCAGAAGCCTTATCAATAGCATGAGGAGTCAATTTACATATATTTTGTATGTTACATATATTCATACTGTATAAAATAATGTAAGCCAGAGAAAAGGAAATATCACTAAGAAAATCACAAAGCATAGAAAATATGTTTCCTATTTATGAAATGGAAGTGGATCATTTTGAAAGTCTTTGTCTTCACTGTCTTCACATTGAGTAGGATGAGAAAAGAGAGGAAAATGTGGACCTAGTCTTGCTATGTCTACCACTTCTACTAGTGGTAGAAGTGAAGAGGTGGAGGAGGTGATAGGAGAGGTAGGAGGGTACACTTGGAGAAACTTTATGGAAGTACATCATGATTTATTTCTGACTCTTCTGCTTTTTTTTTTTTTCCAAAAATGTTTATATATGGCACCAATCCTTCTTCCCGTTTGTTTTTCTTTTAGTGTCCATATTATAGAATAGTCCAAGTTACAAAATAGGTCAAAAGGAATCTTAAATAATCTTAACTCTTCTACCAGATTTTCCAACGTTCATTTGTTTTCTGACACTGCTGCTTCTGCTTCTTCTACAACCTTCTTTTTCATTGTCTGGTACTGGTTTGGAAGCACTCATCTCCATCAAGTCATTTTCTGTTAATTCCTCTGTTGTGGCGTCTAATAGCTTTCTTCAAACCCTTTTCTCCCCACCTGTTTTTTTTGTTGTTGTTGTTAGTTATTTTTTTGTTTGTTTTTTGGTTTGCTTTTTGGTTTTTGTCATAGCCACAATCTCTTTCATGATTTCCTCAATTATCTCATTGTAAATCCTGAGAAGTCATGCACAACATCTGGACATAGCTTTCTCCAGCAGGAAGTTATTGTTTCAGGCTTGATGGCTTTCATATCTTTTTCTACAAGGATGGCATCTTCAATGGGGTAATCCTAACAGACTCTCATGCTGTTCTATCAGGGTTTTTCTTTTTGGTATTATTATTATTTTTAAGAGTACCATGCGTAATAAGCCTTAAAGGTCCTGATCTAGAGGCTGAATTTGAGATACTATATTTTGGGGCAAGTGGACTACTTCAGTACCTTCAGTGTTAAACTTATGGTGTTCTGAGTGTCCAGGAGCATTATCCAATATCAGAAAACATTAAATGGCAGTGCCTAACTGGCAAGGCACTTCCTGACTTCAGGGATAAAGTGTTGATAAAACTAATCAAATAAAAGGATTCTCATTGTCCAGGCCTTTTTGTTGTACAACCAACAGACCTGCCGCTGATGTTTATCTTTTTCCTTCAAGGCTCAGAGGTCAGCAGCTATAAAGTGAGGTCAATCCTGATCATAAAGCCTATTGTATTTGCACTAAACAGTAGAGTTAGACTATCCTTTTCTGTCTTAAATCCTGCCTTGCTTCTTTTCTTTATTAATAAATGTCCTTTGTGCCATTTTATTCCTGAATAGGGCACATTCATCTGCACTAAAGATCTGTTCAGGCAGATATCCTTTCTTCTCAATAATTTTCTTAATGGTGTCTGGGTGCTTTGCTGATTCCTGGTCAACAAAAGTTTCTTCTCTTGTTATCTGACATTTTTTAAACTAAATGTCTTTCTACAATTATCAAACCATTCTTTGTTGGCATTAAATTCTCCAACTTTAGATCCTTCACCTTCCTTTTACGTTAAGTTGTCATAAAATGACTTCACTTTCTTTCAAATTGTATTAGAGTATATAGGAATGCCTTTCTTATAGCAATCCTATACCCACATAAAAGCTGCATTTTCAATATGAAATGAAAAGATATTTTCAAAAAGTGCTAGGTTTTCATGTTTGGTGATGTTGCTTCAGTGACAGCTTCACAAATTTTCTTTTCTTTCTATACAATTGTCCGTATGCTGGATTTATTTATCTTAAAATGGCAGGCAACCGCAGCTGCAGACCTCAATGTATGATATCAAGCAATTCAAGTTTTTTTCTTGCAATGTCATGACTTTTCTCTGCTCCTTGGGAGCACTTCCAGCATCACTAGTGGCTTTTCATATGATTCCCATGGTGTTATTCAAAGTTTATGGCATTGCACTATAATACAATGAAAAATATATGAGAGCTGTGAGAGATCCCTTTTTTACTGCGATATATGATTACTAGAAAGACAAACTTCTCACAGGAAGACAACTAGCATGTTGTGATGGAATTTCATTAGATACTAGCAACACATAAGCACACTACAATAGCAACAGGAGGTGGCTATGAAATTATCACAGTAGTACCTTATGTAATACCATATGTGGTACGCAATGTACCACAGTAGTATATTATGTAATACCAAACTGCTCACGTGTAGACAACTAGCATCACATGGCATTTTCAGTAAATACTAGGAACACATGAGCACCCTGCAGTAGCAACAAGAGGTGTCTATGAAATTGTCACAGTAGTACATTATGTAATACCATTACTTTTATGCCATTACAATTTCATACTTCATTATTATGTTTCTTTACATTTTTCTCAACTACAAATGGAGCCACAAATGTTGTGTATGTGAGTGGGTAAGTTTTGATAAATTTTAACATTTTACAATAGATTTCTGTATATTTTATGCCGGTAAGTCACAAAATAAACTAGTATCTACATATATCTTATGCATTTATAACATGCCTCATTCTATTTTTTTTAATTGTACTTTAGGTTCTGGGGTACATGTGCAGATCATGCAGGATTGTTGCATAAGTACATACATGGCAATGTGGTTTGCTGCCTTCATCCCCCCATCACCGATATCTGGCATTTCTCCCCATGTTATCCCTCCTCCCCAACATCCCCACCCTCCACTGTCCCTCCCTTAGCCCCCACAACAGACTCCAGTGTGTGATGTTCCCCGCCCTGTGTCCATGCGTTCTCATCGTTCAATACTTGCCTATGAGTAAGAACATGCAGTGTTTGATTTTCTGTTCTTGTGCCAGTTTGCACAGAATGATGGTTTTTAGATTCATCCATGTCCCTACAAAGAATACTAACTCATTGTTTTTTATGACTGCATAATATTTCATGGTGTATGTGTACCACCACCATTTTCCTTATCCAGTCTATCATTGATAAGCATTTAGGTTGATTTGAGGTCTTTGCTATTGTAAACAGTGCCACAATGAAGATATGTGTGCATGTGTCTTTATAACAGAATGATTTATAATCCTTTGGGTATACATCCAGTGATAGGATTGCCGGGTCAAATGGAATTTCTATTTCTGGGTCCTTGAGGAATTGCCACACTGTCTTCCACAATGGTTAAACTAATTTCCACTCCCACTAACAGTGTAAAAGTGTTCCTATTTCTCCACATCCTCTCCAGCATCTGTTGTCTCCAGGTTTTTTAATGACCACCATTCTAACTGGCATGAGATGGTATCTCGATGTGGTTTTGATTTGCATATCTCTAATGACCAGTGATGATGAGCATTTTTCATATGTTTGTTGGCCTCATATATGTCTCTTTTGAAACATGCCTTATTCTTATTTTTTAAATATTTTTAAGCAAACTCTCATGTGTGAAGTTTTCAAATTGTCAAAAATCTCCAAAATTTTTTCCCATATATCTAATGAAAAACTTCACATATAAGTGGACCTGCACAATTCGAAGCCATGTTTCTCAAGGTTCAATTGTATTTAGTGCTGTTGACAACTTTCTTGTTTAAACACACCTTGCTTGGAGTCGTGATGTACTTCTAACCTGGATTATCCCCCAACTGGCCACTAAATTTTAGTAATCTTTTGTAGGATTAGCTATTCCTTATTCAGAGTCCCACATGGTTTAGTTTTAGGTCTTTACTTCTTTGTATTCCATGCACTGAATGAAACAACCCGATTAATTCAATTATTGAGAAAGAGTTATTTGGGCTTCAATTAAATGCAAAGTGCTGTGATTATAGTCTTGCAAGGTATTAAATAAAAATAAAATATGGATGTATTTATTAATTGGCCACAATAAATTATATATAGCAAACATATAAATTATGTTATAGGATGTTTAGAGTATAGCTCCAAGAATTACAATTGGCTCAAACATGTCCAAAGTTTCTGGAGTCAATAATCTAATAGAAAATTAAATGATTTAGCAGACTGGAAATTAACAAGGAGCCAGTTCTCAGGATTTTGTTGTCGTTGTTATCTACTATATACTAACAAGAAGAACTATCTCTTTACATGATAAGATATATAGAAAACTGCAGGAAGCAATTAAGTATATTTCTACTGACTAAATAAAAAGGGAAACCTAAGTTTGATTTAGTAATTGAACAAGTTTGAACAAGTAATTGTGACCTTTATAGAAAATGTTTGCTGCAAGCTACTGGCCCTGGATTCTTTCAGTGTGTGAGGCTGATTAGAATACTGTCATCAGCAAGCAGTGAAAAACAGAAGAGAACCTATGTGAAGTGACTTTCAACTATAGTATTATCATGTTTTAGGTAGTAGCAGATAAATTGGGAATTAGAGAAACAAGCAACTTTTGGGATGTGTCTGGTTTCATCATGAGGGGTTGAATACAAAAAATAAACTGCAGGCACTAAAAAGAAAAGATTGCAGTTAAAGTTATTAAAGAAAATAAAATTATTTGAGCCTTAGACTCCATCTCTGGTCTTGTGACTCTTGTTAATTTTCATTTTATAAGGAGGTTCATGAGGAACAAGGAATACACATCTATAAATTATACATTTTAATAATATAAATAATGTGTATGCAAAACATTTTTGTGAATTCCACATATCTATTTAATTTTCCTGGAAAATGTGAGTTGATTTTTGTGAAGTTTTATATCTGCAGCAACTATGTTGTTACAAGTGATAAGCAGGTGTAGTTCTGACATTAATGTTTCTGGTATTTTTATTTACATCCATGAATAAGGTAAAAATAAAACAGCAAAGACATTTGTCAAAACTTAGCTTTTTCTTCAGTTATACGTTTGTATGTTTAACAATCTAGCATAAACCTTCACAAGCCCAAATATGTACTTTTTGTTTCATTTTGTTTACAAAGTATTCTCACACTTGTTTTTAATTTTCTTTTAATATTTTAATTCTACATTAGTAAATATCTACCCCATTATGTTTCATTTTTTAATAATATGCATATTCATTATCATCTTAATATTCTACTATTTATGGATATTGGGTTATTTCTGACCTTATCTCTATTTTTAACCAGAATATTTCTATCACTATAAAACTTATACATTAAAAATAAAATATAGAAACAAAATAAACAAGTTTATTCATTATTAAATATTAATAAGTTGTCTCACTCCTATGTAATAATATTAATTTTTCACACACTAGATAAGTTTTGAAATGAAGTTTTACTGCTTCTGCATACAATTTGACCAATATATGTTATTTTGTCTCAGATAAATAAGCCTTGACTTGGTTCACAGAGAGCAGAAGTAGGAAGAGAGAAAAAGTAAAACAGAGAAAGAGAGAGAGAGAGAGAGAGAGAGACTGTACCCTATATTTTTATAAGCTGATCAGAATAGATAACTTTAAAAAAAATCACAGCTTTCATTTTCTTTTTTAAAAATTATTGTGTACTGGGGCTAACATTTAGAAGACCAAGTTTTACCTGGTATGGCTGTTATTATTACCTTGATATAATAAGGAAATTATTTCACATATTTTACAATGTAAGTTTTTTAATAACTATGTTTTATGCATCATTTGAAGTTAAATGATGCATTCTAGAAATTCTAACACAGGAAACTCTCTCTTCTGTTAAAATATGGCTTGACTGATGTCACCCTGCCTCAAGTGTATTACGTAAAAAGCAGAGTGCAAAGAGAACAGCTGTCAGGGTGAGAAGTCTGAACACATTTTTGAAAGTAGCCTGGTGCTGACAAAATGCATTTAGTCATGCTCAATCTTCATGAAATTGAGTTTATTAGATTAGAATTTTAAATCATTTTGGCAAAGAGAAAATTATTTGTATCTAAACCATTAAATAAAACAAAGATATAAAGTTATAATATGGTGTTAAGATTTTAATAAATTAGTTAATTTTTTTCTTTCAAACTTCTGTGGTTTTTTTTTCCCTAAGAAGCTGAAAATAGGGGAACTCTAATAACTCATTTATTGTACTGCAGTCTGCAATGGTGAGAAAGAACAGAGATTAGTGCTTGAGCATTGACTTGTTTATTCTTTCCTACTAAACTTAACAACCTCATTTGTTTTTGTAGGAATTCTGTGTGACACCATAGAGATAATTGTACCAGAGTCTGATATAGGACATTGCAATCTATAACCTTGAGAAACAACTAGAATGCAACTGGGGGAACAAAAACGATTTTTTTTCTGTATTAGCATTTGATTGTTTCCTCACAATTATCCAAGAAATGTCTATCTTTTTACAAAATAATTAACTCCTAGAAAAATACCTGGAAACCAATAATGAAATATGTCAGCAGGAAATATAATTAACAATCACATACTTTAATACCAAGCCCAGGAAAAGATGCTACAAGAAAATAGCAACAACAAAAGAATTTTATGGGCCAATACCCCTGGTGAACATAAACACGAAAGTCCTGAACCAAATACTAGCAAACCAAATTCAATGGTACAGTGAAAGGATCATGACTCAATGGAATTTATCCTTAAGATTCAGTGATGGTTCAAATCAGGTGAATCAATTATTGTGATACACCGTATTAACAGAATGAGAGATAGAATCACTTTATCATCTCAGTAAATGCAGAAAATGTTTTTAACAAAATTCAATGTCCTTTCATAATAAAATCACTCAACAAACTAGGTGTAGAAGGAATTTACCACAACACAATAAAATCCATTAAGAAAAGCCCACAACTAACATTATACTTAAGGATGAAAATCTGAAACCTTTTCCTCTAACATCAAGAACTCTTACTGTTTCTATTCAACATAGTACTGGAGGTCCTAACCAGGGCATTTAGGCAAGAAAAAAATAAAATACATCAAAATAGTCATGGAAAAGTAAAATTACCTCTGTGAGAAAATGATACTATTTTCCACAGATAAAATTCTAAAAACTTCACCAAAAAACTGTTCAAAATAATAAACATATTAAGATAGCAGAATACAAATACACAAAAATCAGTTATATTTCTAAACACGAACAACAAACTATCCAAAAAGGAAATGTAGAAAAATTCCCTTTATTTTAGCCTCAAAGAGAATGAAATATTTGGTGATAAACTTAACCAAAGAGGTAAAAGAATTGTATGCCAAAAAACTACAAAGCATATATTAAAGAAATTAAAGAAGATACAAATAAATGGAAAGACATCTCTGTATTTATGGATTGTAAGACTTAAACAAATTTTGATAGATCCATACTACCCCAAAGTGATCCACAGATTCAGGCAATCCATGTCAAAATCTCAATGCCATTTTTTATAGAAAAGGAAAAAAAACTTTTAACATTTATATAAAACCATAAAAGACCCTGAAGAACCAAAACAATCTTAAGAAATAAGAACAAAGCTGGAGGCATCATAGTTCCTGATTTACAAATGTATTACAAAGCTACAGTAATTAAAACAGTGTTGTACTGGCAAAAGAATACAGACATATAGAGCCCAGAAATAAATTCACATATATATGTAAACTGAGTTTTGACAAAGATGCCAAGGATACACAATGAGGAAACTAGTCTCTTCAATAAACAGAGCTGGGAAAGCTGGATATACACATGTAAAAGAATGAAATTGAATTCACAACTTTTGCCATACACAAATTCAACTCAAAATTGATTAAATATTTAAATGTTGGACCTGAAAATATAAAGCTCCTAGAAAAAAAAGTGGGGGAAATTATGACCGGTTTTGCTAATGATTTACTGGATATTACACCAAGAGCAACCTAAGCAAAAGTAGACAAGTAGGTCTACAGCACACTAAACAGCTTCAGCACGCATATATACACACACACAGAATCAACAGTGAAAAGGTAACCTTAGGAATGGGAGAAAATATTTTCAAATTATGTATTTGATAAGTGGTTAATATCTACACTATATAAGGAACTTCTATTACAGAAAAGTAAAACAAAAAACAAAAATGATTTGAAAATAGCTAAAAGACTTAAATAGATACTTCTTCAAAGAATAAATACGAATGGTCAACAGATATAATGAGAGACGTTCAGCAAAGCATCTCTAATCATAAGGGAAATACAAATCAAAACCATCATGTCACCTATCATAGGTTAAAATGACTATTACAAAACCCACAACAACAACAAAGCAAAATATAACAAATGTTAGTAAGGATGTAGATAAATGAGAACTTTTATATACTGTGAGTAGGAAAGTGAAAATGGTATAGCCACTGAAAAATTTAAAAACTGCTTAAAAAGTACCTGTAGTAGTCATCAAACTATCAAATGATTCAGCAGCCCTATAACTGGGTATATATTCAAAAGAATTGAAATCAGAATCTCTAAGATGTAGCTGCACTTCCATGCTCATTGTATCGTTACTCACAATAGCCAAGATATGGAAACATCCGTCTATAGACAGATGAATGGCTAAAGAAACTGTGATATTTACTTATATTGAAATATTTTTCAGCCTTAATAAAGAAGAGAATCCTGCCATATGCAACAAAATTGATGAAGCTGGAGAAAATTATGCTAAGAAAAATGTTCCAGTCACAGAAGGGTAAATACAGTATAATTCCACTTATTTAATACATCTAAAATAGTAAGACTCATAAAAACAGAAAATAGAATGGTGGTTATACTAGGAACTAGAGGGAGAGGAGAATGGGAAGTTACTGTTCAATGGGTATGAAAGTTTCAGTTATGTGACATAAGTATGTTCTAGAGATCTGCTGTACAACATTGTGCCCATAGTTAGCAATATTGCACTGTGCATTTAAAATTTTGTTAAGCAGATCAACCCCATGTTAAATTGTTCTTACCATAATTTTAAAGTCACAACACATATTTACTATGCATTAATACATAGCTACTAAGCATATAGAATCTATAACATAAATCTTAAGATAAATACATTCTACCAGGTAGACATACAGAGATTTATTTGATAACTGTATTTAAACTGTGGGGAATCAAGTTGATTGTATTTTTGCAAATTATGAATTTGACATTACCAGATGGTATTTTATACATTTTGATTTCTTTAGAGATTAAAGTTTATCAAATATGGAATGCTGCATTTTGTATTTTTCTGAAATATATATTCATTCCATGTGTCCCATTAGAAGAGTTGTTTATGCATTATAAGTGTTGCTTCCCATTACACATTTTTCTTGTTGAAGGCATTCAAATAATGTTCTTAAAACACCTTTAAGGAAAAGATCCTCATTAATTAAAATTAATGATCCAAGTCATAAAAGGCATTTCCCTTTCCCCATCGGGTCCCTGAGGTCTCACTAAGTGTTATTAGGAAACATTTCATTTTAATGGATGTAACTTCCAACTGGGTTACTTCCCACCTAGCAATTTTGTGGCTGACATATTTTGTGACATAGTTTGACATGTCACTGAGAATAATTCCCCCATTAGTGTTTATACATTCTTAAGCAAACAAAAGTAAAATGAACAAAAAGCTAGCTTGCCACTTCTAACTACTTTACATTCCTTCCACTCTCATACACAATAATCAGTGCAATATTATCAGGAGAACACTAAATTGTCCTTATTGTCTCCTTCACATCTGTGAGGTATTTTGCCATCTTACTTAGGGTGGTACTCTTGTAGGGCTTGGCAGCTTTCTCCTTTCCTGGGTTAAGAGTCTTTATTCCTGTGCCCTGAAGCATATTCAGAGCTCTCTTTTTTGTTTTCTCAAAGAACCCGGGGGAACTTGTATATTAAAAACTTTCCTGTCTTACATTTTGGAGTTTCTGAGGTACATATGTTACTTTGTAACTTTTTCTAACATTCTACAAATTTAAAATAACTTCTTAGGAATTTATAATACAAAAATGAAAAAGAAATATTAATAGAAGAGGGAAGAAGGGGAAAGAAAAAAAAGAAACATAGAGGAGAAAAAGAAGGTAGAGGTGGAAGGGAAAAGTGTGGGATAAGCAGAGATGAAAAGAGACAGAAACCAGATGAATGAAAGGTGAGAGAAGAGTTAGGGAAGAAAGGACACCTACTCACACTATACAGTGTAATACTGTTTATAGATTTTAAAACCAGATTAGCTGTTTGTATCCAATTCTCACTGCTTCATGACTAAAAGACAGTGAGATATTTATTTAACTTTCTCTTGCTTCATTACTCTTATTTAAAAAATGAAGAACACTATTATTTTATGATGAACATGATTAAATATAGACACACAAATGTGCACAGTCCATGGGCTCCTGAGGAAGGAAGTGCTTCAACTAGCTTTGAGTCACACATACATAAGACGGTTTTTGTTGATTATTGATGATTTGCAGACATCTATTCACTTCAATTTACTTTGTTTCAGACAACTGAGTGACTATTCTAGGCACCTGCACAACACACGATTAGAGGCGAAGTAGAAAAAATGAATCATTTGTCAGGGGATATTCAAAGCTTCTAATGCAATCTTCTTTCATTCTACAACCGCCTACCTTCACTTATCTGATACTTCTTCATCTAAGAGTCGTTTGATTAGATCAGGGTAGATGTTCCATGATCATGTTATGGTTGTGTTTTGTTTCTTTGTTATATAGTATCTTTTTTACAGAATGTTATTTGATGTGGTTGCCCATATGTCTATCTTGTTTTAACATTTAATATATTGAGAGCACATCTTACACAGTGGGACATAGAGACTAAATTTCCGTTTCAGACATGTTCAATTTTAGAAGTCATAGTACATTCCCCCAACACACACACACACACACACACACACACACACGCACACACACACAAATCACATATATTTATAGATAGCCTGTATGTTAGCCAGCAGCTTCTGTCATCCTAGAGACTTGGATTATGGTGCCCTGAATCTCTTCTTTGGCAATGCAAATTAGCTTTTAATGCCCTCTCACAGATATTAAGAGGGATATATCCAAGATGATATATCCCTACATTTTCTCATCATTTGTAGACTAGGCTTCATCTTTCAGTGTCCTTGTCCTTTAACTTAACAGCTCTGTCATGATACTCAGAGAAAGACAAAGACTATAATTCAGATGTGTGTGTATTCAAAAATTTAGAAGTTTTACCCCAGGAATTTTAATTATTCATACTTTTATCAGGTTATTTCTGTTCTATCATGGAAAGATCACTTAAATTAGAAAATATGTGTCTTGAATCAGTTGGCAGTGTTTATAGTTCATTATTTCACACTTTTAAAACCCAAACAAAATAGCTTCTTAGGCAAATAAATCCAAATATTTTCAATGACTGGACTTTAATATTCTACGAATTTATCTCACAGAAAAATTATACATGCATACACACACACACACACACACACACACACACACACGTCTTTCTCATTCTCATTTAAACTCTTAATGTTTACCTTCAAGCATTAAGTAGGCATTATCATATGTTCCACAGCTGAAATTCTTTAAAACTTGCATAATGGCTTCACACTCAAAGCAATTATCTCTATCACTGCCTAACTGGGCAGCTTGTTCTCCAGAGCAAAATTAATAGATATCATTTAATGGTCAGAGCTATTTCTAACCTTTCCATGACTCTAGGGCACTGAAACTGTTTGTTCAATCTACTGCACTTACATAAAAAGCTGCTGCTAACAGCTTGGATTTAGCATCAATTTTTGATAACAGAAGGTCTTTCACAGCAGGGTCGGCACACTCAATGTGGTGCAGTACAATGACAACAAGATCTGTCAATATTATGAAAATGCAACTCCGGGCACTGATGTTAAAAAATGTGCAGCTAAGCTTTCTTATGGATGTATACACTGTACCTTCATTCATTCTATCACATATTTTTGAGCTGAAAAGAATGTATTATAAAATAAATGGAAAAAATGAATGAATCGTGAAAACTGATTCAAATACCTGATGAGGCAATCCAAGTCAAACAAACTAGAATACATAAAATAATTTAAAATTTAAGTTTTATGTATGTAAAAACTTGAGTGTATTTGTTCCTGAAAGTAAACATTTCCATAAATAAAAATAATTCATGGTACATATACCTTCTTGAAATTGTTTACTTTATGGCGAATGTATATACTAAAATATTTTAACTCAAAAAAGTAATAAGGATATTTCAACTCAGAACACAGTATGATAAACTAGATACAGTATTGGTGAAAAGCCTAGCTGTACATTTTATTAGTGTCATGAGAGGATTTCGATAATATTGGCAGTCATTTTTGCTACTGTTCTGCATATGAAGGAAGCTGACTCCTCTGAGAAAGATGATTATAATGAGTATTGTATGATTAAATATAACTATGCTTAAAATATAATTTAAATAAGTAATCCAAATATAATGTAAATCATTTTTATATTGTGATTTGTTCTAAAATGTTATGGAACAGTTCTGCAATATATGTTCATCTCACATCTACTAGTAATAAACAGGTTTTTAAAATATTAAAAAATGTCCTCTGGTCTGTATTCTGGTATTGAAGAAATTATTATTATTAGTATCACCAGCTGTATAAAAATTGTAAAAATAACATAGGCAATGTGTCATCTATAAAAGTATATTTAAATTTACTTTGGAAACAAAATCTTGGGTTACAAATTTATTTTCTAAATTCTTAATTTCTCAAAAAAGTGCTCTAAAAAAACATGAATTAAAATATACCACTGCATATCACAACATAACTAGCTACTTCCAATACTATCTGAATTCTAATACAAGGCAGGAATTCAACAGAAGCTTTTTAAAAAAGTTATTTAAAAGAGATTTAAGTCTAGGAGGAACTTGGTGCACCATAAACAAAAATGTGGCTTTTCTTGGTCTTTATGAATTGAATTCCAGTGTTGAACTCTAACTATTTTCTCATATCTCTCTCTCCTTGTTTTATTCAGCTTCCCCAGACTCTTCTGTTTGGTGACAACTAAGGCTTTAATATTGCTGATCTGCAGATGAAACTGCCAGAAGCAATTCTGTTAATGGATCTTTTAAAAGTGGCTTAGTAAAAAAACAATATGTTTGTAAATGTTCTTTTTGGTTAACTAAATTATCAACTAAATAATAACTAAATATTAGAACAGAAATTTTAAAGCCAATGACAAAATATAACTCTTTTACAGAGTCATTGCATTAACATGTGTATTTCTTTCCATTAAAAATGGTTTAAAAAAATGTATATCCAGCAACCACAAGAAGTATACATTGAACTTTTCCTTGATTCTTCTTGCTGTGAACTTCAAATGTCCTTTCTATTATCTGAACAGTGTACTGTCAGTAATGTTAGTTCTGAGAAGACTTTTAAAATCTTCAAAGAAAACATCTTTTTATTTTCATGACAATCAAACAAACTTATAAATTTTTCAACAAATAATAGAGTGTCAAGTCGCTTAATTGATTTACCGGTTTCTTAAATAATTGCTTAGAAACTGTCATTTTTGCATCTTCACCATAGCCTTATAAATGTCATTAGACAATGGAAACAGAAAATCCATTAGTATATATTTAGCTGGCAGTTCTGAATGCTGTGTAATATATTTTAAAATATCTATTTGATTGAATTAGGATTGTTTTGTCCTAGTACGTTGGAATTACATTTAAAGTTATGATGGATGGTGAGCTCTCACACAGTCATTTTTCATTGTAAAACCATAATGATTATAATCAAAATCAATTTCAAGGGTTCCAAGCCCTTTAGGATGACCACACTGGCCAAAATAATAGAAAATTAAAATGATTTAAAATCCATTTTAGCCCTGTGTATCTTAAATATTATACTTTATCACATTATGTAAATTACATATATTTGCAACAGAGTCTAGTTTAACAGCCTCTTATGTCCTCATGCAAGTGATGAGTGACATACTATCCACTTTGTAATGAGTGCATAAAATGATGATTTTGTAGGCAAACATTCCCATCCTGCTGGCAGATGGTATAAAGGCTGTTCAAGAACCTTTTCACAGCAAGTTGAAATAGTCTGATAATGAATAAATAGCAGATGCTGTCATTATAATTTTTAGAATACACACAAAATACATTCTAAGATAGATTCTATTGAAAGCAAACTTTAGCCAAATTTGTACTAGCATATTTATTTTTAATTTAATCTTCTCACTACTTCAGATAGATCAGAACTATCAAATACTGCTATAATTATCTCAGATGGTATCCTCAAATGACTTCCTGCCTATATTTATCTATTTTGATTATGATCATACAAAAGCATACAGTATTTTTCAATACATATCTTTAATAAAAATATGTTGTGCACTAAAATATAGGTGCAATTCTGACTTTCAATTTAATTCCCCCTTTTTCTCTGAAAATAAAAATGTAAAGCCTTAAGTATTAGTTTACTCTCAATTTTTAAATTATTAGAGAACATTCTTGTGAGAAACCTAGAAAGAATTTATCTTTATACTTATATTCAGAGGTGGACTAATTATTCCCATTGTGATAATGTGAATTTTGTCCTTTGGTTCAGTTTTGTTGTTGTCATTTTTCGTTTGATCGCTTGCTCCATGACTTTCTATTTTATTTTATTTTATTTATTTATTTTGAGACAAGGTCTGAGTCTGTCACCCAGGCTGGGGTGCAGTGGTGGAATCTCAGCTCACTACAACCTCTTCCTCCTGGGCTCAAGCGATCCTCCCACTTCAGTCCCCCAAGTAGCTAGTACCATATGTGCATGCCACCATGCCAGGCTAATTATTTGTATTCTTTGCAGAGACATGGTTTCACCATGTTACAGCCCAGGCTGGTCCTGAACTTCAGAGTTCAAGAAATCCACCCACCTTGGCCTCCCAAAGTGCTTGGATTACAGGTGTGAGTCATCAAACCTGTCCTTTGACTTTCATTTGTTTTAATTCTGTAAAATAAAATTTATCCTTTGGCTTTCTTCATTTTTAATTTACCTTGAACCTCTAAAGTTGTTAACACCGTTCAAAATTTGGTGATAAATATTGAGAACCCCTGGGTAGGGAAAATAATGTTCAATATATAACATGCCAGTGAGGAAACATTATAAATACTTTGCGATGAGTTTGGCTGAAATGATTTTAAGAGAGTTTTATAATCATATACTATCTGTTGAACAAGCAAAGAAATAATGTGTTTTTTAAAACATTTGAAAGGCAGTTTTTCTCAACTAGTGTATAATTTGGATCAAGCTGTAATGATATACTTCGAGGGTTTCACTGTTTTAGTTGAGACTTGTATGCTGTATTTAAAACTATATTCCAAGCATTGCCAAAAGTTTCAAATTTCAGTTCACTGTGTACAGAGTGAGAATATGGTAGAAATTTTAAAAGTCTCATGAGTTTTTGTCAGTTACGTTACAAAGAAGGCTCTACCTAAGAGAATCCTTTCTTTTGTATTATCCCTGAAAATAAGAAGCTACTATGTAGTATTTACTATCCAAAGCTTCCTTTTTCTATAAGAAAACTTTCCTTCTTTTCTTTCATGCTAATAGTTGTCTTTCTCACTTTCATTATGATGTTTAAAAAAAGAGAAGTTAATAGTATTTACTTGTTTACTATCTCCAGCATATTTTAAAGGGTTTAGATGAAAGGCACATTGTATGTAAATATTCTATTTGTCACCGTGCCTGATGTAATTTACATTAAAAGTATTGCAGTATGCATAGTGGGAAATATGTATATTATTTTAATCCATATTCCAGGCTCAGTTATTTGATGTGAATTATTTTAAGCATAAATATACGATCTACTAGTTGTTAGCTTTTGAAATAAATCAGGTTAATCAGACCGAAGGTGATTATTTAAGCACTGTAAAAATAATTATCCAAAACTTTCCTTTAGCATTATATAACATTGTTGAGCCTAGAAATAATTCTTCTTTAACGAATGTGTTTGGTCTAGCAGAGATGTTCAAATCTCTACCAAAGCAATGCTGTTATGTCTGCAGTAGACAGTTCGTGTGGAGGTCCAGGGGCCCAGCCAGGTACTCTATTTCTAAATTCCTTTTCCCTTTGTTGTAGTCTTCTGACTTATTTTTAGTAGGGGACGGTTAAGAGAACAAACATGTACCTTTTTGTTTGTGTGTGCCAGAGGTACATTTTAAGAAGTGCTTTCACATTCTACAACTTTTCTTTTTCCTCTTCTAATTTACATGTTTACAAAGTAGGTCTATATTCTTCTTTTCTCTTTTCTCTTCTGATGTGCAGGAGTAGATGATGAGATGATCCTTACAGCTTAAAAAAGCCACAGATTTAACAAGCATGGAGGCACTTCCTAACTCTCTTGTGTAGGCCCATCATCCTTTCTTGAATGAGGTATATTATTAATTAAGCAAATCCAGCTGTCAAATACCTTCAGGATATCATGTGAGCATGAATATCCCATGACATCTCTGTTTTCCACCATAACAAATGCCTTCTGAATAACTCTGTCCATAAACATCTATAATCAGAATCAAGACATCAGACTAGTTTGTGTTGTGGAGGAATGTGACTTTCCAGGGACTTCTAGTCCTAATTGCAGAGAAAGTGACTTCATCAAGAGAAGTTTATTGTTGTTGTTTTTTATTGCATACTCATAAGTGTTTAAACATACAAAACATAGTCCAAAGACTAGATTTTATTTAAATATTATTCCTGGTGAAAAATTGCTAAAAAAAATTGATGTATAACTTTTGTGTACATGTTAATAGAATAGGTTAATTATAGATATCAAAATAATAAAACAATTGAAGAATTAATTTAAGTAAGTTCAAAGTAAAATTTTATAAATGTGGGCATGAACAAAAATACTAACTCATTAAACTTGATGCTGAGAAAGAAGTAGCCATGCTAGAGCACTGAGTGGTTTTTAGAGTTTTTTATTTCCATTAAAAGTATATTAATAATTTCCCAATGTTTAAATAAGTTGCTTAGATTGCAGTTTCTACAATTGCAGAAATGCATTTGGAAGTGCTATAAATAAAAGTTTGGCTTAGAGGTTTTTACATTCCTTTTGAAAATGTTTAATTTTGACCGTTAATTTTATTTATTTATTTATTTATTTATTTATTGCTTCCTGTTCTGGCAGAAGATTTGCCCTTTTAAGTGATAGTTTTTAAACTCGTTTTAGTAAATTTTGTTTGGTAAATTGCCTTGAAAAACATACAAACAGAAAAAGATATGGGAAAAGTTTTAATAATACAGTGACATTCTATTTTCATTATGATATTTTTATTCTGAGACAAAAAGGGAGGACAAATTAGAATGGTTTAATGATGTCAATGCCAATTCTCAAAATACCCTTCATTAATCTTTGATACATTTATCCCAATAGGCTTACAAACAATTATTCACTCTGAATTACAGAGCAATCAGTTACTCATTCTTTAGATCTCTTTATATTCCTGCCTTCCCTGAAAAACTCCCTGGTTGCAAAAAAAAAAAAAAAAGCTATGTACATTTTAGATTAATAAAAGATACAAAGCAGAAGTAGTTTATTTGCAAGTAATCCATGTGCGCTGTTTACATTTAGATTGTTTTTTAACTTTTCTCATTAGATAACTCTACAGCTTTAATCTATGGAGTAAGATAAAATTAAAATAGTTCAGAGTTTGTCCCAGCCTAGTATTAGAGCTTTAATGTTTTTATGTCTTTTAGAAAGGGTTAAATGTAAACATTGGGAATGTGTTTTGGCTCAATAATCCCGAGATGACAAAGGAGAAAGAGATAAGGGGAAAGAGAAAATAAAGGTGAACAGGATAAATGACTTTCTCCTAAATTTAATAGTTGTTTGCTTTTTTTCTTAAAATTATTATTTGAAAGTGAATGTCAATTAAACAGTGGGAAGTTTTCTGCTCAATAATCTTTATTTTAGAGTGAAGAGAGCTGAAAGTTGTAAATTGTAAATTGTAATATGAAAAGTAGAAAACAATATAATTTTGTAAAAAAAATATATATATTTGAGGTAAGTAAGGAAGATGATTGCTCCAAGTGCAGATGAAACCAGATAAATGGTAATCTTTAATCACTAGATATTACCAACCAGGAGAGAAAAGAAATGGGCAATTTATTTTAGCCTTTGATTTATCCTCATTTACCATTATCTCATTGAGGGGGAAAATAAATCTATAAAACTTTTTTTTCCAGTTCTTTTCTGAGTTAAAATCCTCTAATGCCATGTCTATTTTAAAACTTTAATCTACATGGTAAAAGGTATAAACTAAATCTTCAGAAAATTGTATTATCTCATCATGATCATAAGCGTTCTTCTTTCTCTATTCCATATAGTTTAAAATGTTTGTGTTGGTTTGTGTGAAATAATGGCATCATATATAACATGGCAGGATGCCATTGTATTACTTTCTTTTTTGAAAATCATAATTAAAAATCATAATTCCTTAAATACAACAAAAACATGTACTTTATCAGCAACAATCAATATCGCACATTTTCTATAAAAAAGAATCATATGGATCAAATCTATAGAAACAATGTTATCATGACCTTGAAGTGCAATGCAGGCCTATCATCTTCTAAGATATTGTCTGATGTTCCAGTCCATATCCCTGAGTTAGCTAAATATGTTCTCATGAAGTTCAGAATTCATTGTTTCATAGATAGAGTGAATACTGTACCTTTCACTCCATTAGCAACTGCCAGATTCATTTTGGATTTGATATTCCCTATCTAATTTGACACCAAATAGCTAATCTCTTTACCCTTTAAATTTCTGATGTGTCATATTGCATTACATTTCTTCTGTCACCTTCCATCACTGTATATTTTGTCGCATAGAAAAGCCAATGTGATTTGACATAACGCAAGATGATGGAATCCAAGAGACGTAAAGCAATGCTAGTCAGTGGAGCAGAAATGTGACACATTGCTTCAAATGTGCAAATACTCACTTTTTGAAAAGTAGATATCTGCTAAAAGCAGGTATGTAGGGTGATCCATAATAGTTAAGGAAAAGATATGGATTTTACCTTTTAGTGGCAAATTTAAAACATTGTGCTGCCTTATATAAATAACAGAAAAATTGATTCAAAGTGACAATGGCCAGAGAAAAATTAGTTTGGTTCTCTTCTATTCTGTGTGGTAAGTAAGCATTCTCCTAAACTTACTAAATAATCCACCAAAATGTCTCTCACAGTTTTCTCACTTTATTTTGGATGAAATTATAAATAACTTGCATAAATTTATGACCAAACAAAAATTACCTTTTACATTGTAATATCTAGAATAATAATAATAGTAATAAAATACACTGAAAAGAAATAAATTTTCACAGTGCTCAAGTACCTTTTTTTTTCTCATTGTGAAGTTATGTGTTTTTATAATATCAGGTTATAAATTGGTGCAAGGTCAGAAATATCCATGAGATACATATAATCTAGCAGCTCATATACGACCCAGAAGCACCCTGGAGGCCATGATTCTACCTCTTTGCACACAGATTATTTGCACTGATTAATTTTCAGTTTTTTGAATTGGGCTTTCACAGTGAACGTATTGATATATGCCATGAAAAAGGCTAGCATAGAATACAGAGAAATACTTTACAATTCAGAAGCAAGGGTAAGGTTAATATCTATGGTTAACACACATTTTTAATATCAAATGCACTGTATCTGAGTACACATTCTATAATTGAAGAATCCCCTATACAATTAGTTTGGTGTGTCATAAAGCCAGTATTTTAGTAAAGAGAGTATTATATTTAAAAACTTATTCACTATCTACTTGGAAGCTCAAATACCTACCAGGAAGTGTGATTACAAGAGTATGAATTAGAGTAGATCAATCTGATTACTCAATCAAGATTGAGCCAAACAAGAAGCTAACAAAAGAATGAATACATGGATAATCTTGGAGAATAGTGATTACATCAAAATCTAATTTTTATTAGTAGCTATGGCAGAAGTGCTGGAAATTGTGCTGGCAGCATGACCAGTTTCATGTATGGCCCAGTTTCACATATGGCACTAGGGCAAATTCTGAGCACACTGTTCAAAGGCTGTGGCAGTGTGGTCTTTGCCTGATAGATCATGGTGAAATAGCTACTGAGATGTCTAGCTCCCCATGTCTTTCCCTTCTTTCTTATCCTGTTTCTTCAGACTTGTGTTAAATATTCTGAGCTACTCAATATACTTTCTATGTATTTCCTTTCAGTTTAATTTCAGCAATTTTTTTCATTGTTTAATTCTAACAATCCTGACGAATACAAAGCTGTAATATGTTTTTAAAATTTGCAACTTGGAATCAAAAATGGACAAAAAAATTAAATAGCTACTTCTAAAGAGTACAAATTCTAATGGATATAAACAAAACCAACTTTCCTATTGTTTTGCAAAGTGCGAATTACATTAATGTAGAGATGTCATTTCACTTGGAATTTAGACTTTTTTGATAATATTGAACATATGTATTTCTTAAAAAGACAACACACTTTTAACTTGCCAGTCTTCTTGGGATTCTCACTCATAGAAATAAATGCATCACCATATAAAGGTAAATACATGATAAAGGATGTTTGGTGAAATGCTATTTGTATTATGAACAAAATTAAAGAGTAAGCACCAATCAAGCGGAAATTTTGAACAAACTGTGTACATCAATTATGTGAAATAATCTGTAAACTCTAAATGAATGTGTTAAATTCATTCCAGGTAAACGGATACATTTAATTTTGAGATTTTCAGAAGAAGCAAAATGATTAATAGTATGGCAACATGGTCTAAGTACAAAAAAATTTATATTTATGTTGAATTGTAAATATTTACATCTATATTTATACTTACATTTGATTAGTTTGTATGTTTTATACATGTACAAATAGATTAATTTAATATAAAAATACATTATATAAATATTTTTACTCAGAATCAAAAGGAAATATAACAACATTTACATGGAATGCTATGCAGCCATAAAAGAGAACAAAATTATGTCCTTTGCAGTGTCATGGTTGGAGCTAGAAGCCATTATCCTCAACACACTAATGCAGAAACAGAGAAATAACATCACATGTTCTATTTTATAAGTGGGAGCTGATCAATGATGAGAACACATGGACACAGGGAGGGGAACAACACAAACTGGGGCCTGTGGGGGTGTCTGGCATGAGGAGGGAGAACATCAGGAAAAATAGCTAATTCATGTGCGGTTGAATACCTAGGCAATGGGTTGATAGGTGTAGCAAACCACCATGGCACATGTTTACCTACGTAACAAACTTGCACGTCCTGCATATGTACCCTGGAACTTAAAATAAAAAAATAAAAAATAAAGGTTTACTGAGAAAGTGAGTAACTAAATAGCACTTAGGAAAAAAAATATATGGCCAGTAAGAATGAAAAATCCCAATAAAAATTGGATGTAAAGGTTCAGTATTACATTTAGAAAACAGCATGTAGAATTGTATCAGAATCCACCTGAACCTCATAGCTGAATAGTTCTCACTACTGCCTTTGGGAGAAAACTACAACTGAATTACGACCCACTATATGTATGTAAATACATAGAGTAAGGTATCACCACGATGGAGTTTATCTTAATACCAGAAATGTCACTTGCTTATTATGACTGTGTCCTTTTCTCTGTTTTTAATACTTGAAACCTTGCTTCAAAGGTATGCTCAATCCTCTTCTCCCTTGAAGGACATTGGGTTTTGTTGTGCAGCCAGTTTCAGGTTTAGATTGTTTATGTGTGCTACTAATCACTAATGAATTCATGGTGGAAAAGACTGCCTGTCTGATTAAATCTAATATCATCAATCCCCAGCTCACTGTTACAGGTGTCCTTTTTACTTCAGTTTGGATCTTGCATATTCTTATTTCTCATCAACACTAACAGTTATCTGTTTTTACATCATAAATATAATGTGAAATCTCTGGATTTAAACACTTCCCCATTATCTATATTCCAGTTCTATTTCTCATAAAGGGAATACTTCACACAATTTGGTCAGCCTCAGTTCTTTATTCTGATCATTTGGTCTGCCCCAATGCACTTAATAATCAGGGTCATAATTGACTATGATTGCCATGTAAAATGGAAAAAACATATCTATATATAATTAAATATAGTTGAATGGCTAATTATGAGAGTACACTTAATAAAAGGCAATGCTAAAGGTATTCTTATTGAAAATACAAAATGTGCTATTAGATTGGGATCTCAAATGCAAAGATATATTTTAGGAAGTAGGAGGCTTGTGTATATTAGTCCATATTGATGTTATTTTTTGTCATTGTAAGTATTATAGATAATATTTGATTAGTAGGACTAAATGTTATCCTTCCAGAAGAGCCAGTTTTCTACAAGAAAATTATTGAACTCCATCAATAACACAACTTCAAGAAAGGTTTCAAAAATACTGAAAAGTGTTCTAGAAAAACAGCTTATGTTATCACCAAAAGCATTTGAATAAATGAACATATATCAATCCTCAAGCTGTTTTATTTTGTAAAATAATGTAAAATTTCAAGAATAATATGCTTTGAGCATACAAAAAAACAAGAATTTTTACTCCATAAAGAAATCTACATGTATGCCCTTGGAATTATTTTAATCAAAGCTTTTCTGAAAATGAGAATTTAACAAACAGTGGATATATGGGGAAGAACTAAGAATTTTTTGAACCACTCACAGAATGTAATTATTTTTTATTATAGTTAAAAAGAAATTAAACTTTTTAATTAGAAAGTCACATTGTCATTTGAATCTAAGCAACTGTTCATAAAATAGCCACCAGCACTGTCATTAAAGTAAAAATAGATTGAATTTGAATTAAAATAAATGTCTTTTTAAAAAACACAGCTGGGCTCCTAACACCATCTTCTCTATAAAGTTCTCGTAAAATGAAAGCTCTAAATTCTTGGGATCATATTTTCCATTTTATGAGTTAACAAATTTTGTTCAAAAAATATATACTTCTTTCTATTTCATAGCTTTAGTATTGCATTCACTGTTTTTAGTTGTAAGATTCATTACGTGAAGGAGCGATTTCAACATTAAGTGCATGAGAATGCCTAATCTTTCCATTACATAAAAAAAAAAAAAGTTGAGTAAATGGAAGAGTCTGTGATGCATTGATGCATATTTTAATTCAATTATAGTACCAGTGATGGAATGACTATTACAGGTTAATAGTTCTAATTTTTTCATTAATGGTTTATCTTTTTTATTGAGTATTGTAAAAAAAAGTACAATAAACGTTTCACAATGAGTATTTTTTAAAGGTATATAAAATGGTACTATAGAGTTTAAGCCTTGAAATGCTACACCACTGATAATGAAAAAAAAAAAAAAGCATATAAATATTCCATGAAGAAAATAGTGAGCTGCTGGCTAAATTTGAAGGCTTAAAAAAATTATGATTCAATTAAAGCATCTTGTTAGTTTCTGTATACCTTAATAGAAAAGGCAGTGCTTCTGTCTTCAAAATTTGAAAACAAGAGTCAACTAGTGAGCAATCAAGCATTTATATTTTAGCACAAATTGTGTGCTACCACCATTTATCTTGCAGTAATTTGTACATAATTTCAACTACTTTTTTTTTTTTCTAGACAGAATCTCACCCTGTCGCCCAGGCTGGAGTGCAGTGGCCAATGTGTTCTCATCATTGATCTGCTCCCACCTATAAATGAGAAAATGTGATGTTGGTTCTCTGTTCCTGCATTAGTGTACTGAGGATAATGGCTTCTAGCTCCATCCATGTCACTGCAAAGGACATAATCTTGCCGTGTGTGTGTGTGTGTGTGTGTGTGTGTGTGTGTGTGTGTGGCTGCATAGTATCCCATGTAAACGTTGTTATTATTGGCGCACTGCAACTTCTGCCTACTGGATTCAAGTGATTCTCCTGCCTCAGTCTCTTGAATAGCTGGGATTACAGGCAGCCGCCAACACACCTAGCTAATTTTTATATTTTTAGAAGATCCAGGGTTTTGCCGTATTGGCCAAGCTGGTCTCAAACTATTGATCTCATGTGATGTGCCTGCCCCAGCCTCCCAGAGAGTCGGGATTACAGGTGTGAGCCACCATGCTCAGCCTCAACTACATTTTTTAAAAAGAATTTTTAAAAAGTACAGAGAGGAATGTGGTTTAGACCTTTCAAAACTACAGGAGAGGTCCTGTGCCTGCTTCATGTCATTCGATTTCTAGTTATTCTGGATTATCCCATAACAAGGTGAGATCTGAAGGCCAAAAGATACTATAAATAATCTCACTTCCAAAATAGACCAAATGTTGTCAATTCAGAGGTGAGTAGACAGGAGACTAGAATCCACTCTTAAGAATTTCTCACAAAGACAGGAAAGGGGCTTGGAGTAATAAAAAATGTTGAACAGGAGAGAAAGAATTACATTTATTGAAAAACAAGAAAAGGTTAGAAGAGACAGTATATAGGAGACAGTGAGAAGATATCCTGATATTATAGTTTCAGAAGCTATCTCCATTCTAAGTGTGAAAAACAGAAAAGAGTGAATGTATTTGTATAACCATTAACAGAGGGATGGACATTTTTTAAAATCATTTTAAATAGGAAGCCCCACCCTCACTTCTCAAGTCATCTGCTTTCCCCCAATGCCCCCTCCCCACCACATCCACCTGTCCCTTGCCTCTCACCAAGTAGAATTGTGTGATTAACTTTTTCAGCAAGATTAGTGGTTGATGGAATGCAGAGCAAATTTAAGAGTTGAGATGGGCCAGGTGACGTGGCTCACGCCTGTAATCCCAACACTTTGAGAGGCTAAGGCAGGCATATCACTTGAGTTCAGGAGTTCAAGACCAGCCTGGCCAACATGGTGAAACCCTGTCTCTACTAACAATACAAAAATTAGCCAGGCATGGTGGCACATGCCTGTAATCTGAGCTACTTGGGGGGCTTAGGTGGGAGAATTGCCTGAACTCAGGGAGCAGAGCTAGCAGTGAGCCAAGATCATATGACTGCACTCCAGCCTGGGCAATAGAGTGAAACTCCGTCTCAAAAAAAAAAAAAAAAAAAAAGAGTTGAGATGGAGACAATTTTTAAAAGATTTTATTGTAAGAAAGAAATATTGTTGACCCTTGAACAACATGGGTTTGAACTGCCTGAGTCTACATATATGTTGATTTTTTTCAACCAAATGCAGAGAGAAAATTCAGTATTCAAAGAATACAAAACCAATGTATATGGAGGACCAGTTTTTCACATTAGTGGGTTCCACAGGCTGACTGCAGGACTTGAGTATGCTGATTTGGGTATATGCAGCGGTTCCTGGAACAAATCCCCCACCTATACTGAGAAACAACTGTGTGTGTGTGTGTGTGTGTGTAGTTGAAAAAATATAAAATTTGAAATTATTCTGAAAAGCATAAAAAATCTTATATTGACAATATATAAGATAATGAAAATCAAGGGGAGTGAAGTAGAAGCTTCCATTTAAATTTAAGATTTTTGTTTGTGAAGCTATGCATGGGTTCTAAATGTTCAATATTTGTATGCAATAGAAAGTCAGATTACTCTTTTCTAAAGGAGGCAATTATACCCTTTGTTGAAATATATATTTGTAACAGATGTGGAGTTTCTACTGAAGTAGACAAAAAGTAGTAGAAGGGTGATCAACAAGGAGACCTTTGTAATATTTCTTTCAAGGAATTATAAGGCCCCAAAAAAGAGCAGATGAAATAGACTAGACTCAAGAAAATACCTGAGATATAATAAGCACAATTTATAAATCAATTTGATGTGCTGATGAAACAAAGGGAAGACGCAGGAAGTAGTGAAAATAAGGAATGATCAAAGGACTTTCTGTAAATGATAAAAATTTAGTGGAATATTTCACTAAAATTGAGAGAAAATGTGGGGACCAGAACCATATTTTTTCCATTTCACAAAGACAAAGCCTTTAATATTGTCTTGTGTACCACACATTTGGGAGTTAAGAAATACTTACTGAACAATTCAATAATAAACAGAGAGGAAACAATTGATACAACTGATAATTTCATCTTCTTTTAGGTAAGTGATAGCAATATAATTCTTAAAGAAAATTCTTATTTTTTTACTGGCAATAAATTTACATTTATTGAGTCACAAATGAAACATGCTAAATTTTGAAGACGCTTTGTAGAAACAAATTTCCCTTTCACAGAATAAAGTTTAAGCATTCATAGGCAAAACTAATTTCCTAAAGAATATATTTCCTATCAAATGTATGTGTCATGCTCCTCTTGAGAGCCTTTAAAGTCACTGGAGTAATATATTGAAGGATGTTATGTGAATCAGGAAAAGTAACTTCCACAGTCAGAAGTATCATAAAAGATAGCCTGAGCATTACAGCACTGAGAGAATTTAGACAATTGAGCTCACTTTTACTTAAGAAATGTCAGGTGATTGAAAGAAAAATGCATGTAAATTTTCACTTGAAACATAAATTTACCCTTTTTTTTCTTTCTAATTTGCCTTGCTGGTATTGAATAGTAGTTTAGATGTGAAGTCAAAGAATTTCTTTGATTAGGTAAGAATGGTAAGGAAAAGGAACAATCAGGCAGTTTACAGTCAGATTTCTATTTTACTGACAGGTACCTGTAAGGGCTGCTAAAGTCCAAGTGTAGCTTTCCATTTAGCAGATGAGAACCTATGTATGCATTGGGGAGAGGAAGGTCTGGGTATAGAAGTGTTGATGTGGCCCTTCATAGTTATATGTGGCACTTCATTTCTATTAAACACTTAAGCCAGAATGTGAAACCTTTTCTTTTCAGAAAAAAGTGCCAAAGACCCTTGGGCAGTGATTTATTGGAGCAGTAAGATGAGAGGAGAACAACCCTGCTTGTAGTACACTAGATAAATGAGGGTTCCCTGTGTGCTAAAATTGCTTGGCATGTCTGCACAGACCAACTTATGTTTGGTAAATTATAAAGAAAAGCCTGTGTTACAAAGCCCTTAAAAGGTAGTTATCAAGTGGTGAAAAAGAATGAACTATGTAACTCTGAACAAGTTATGTAATCACTCTGAGTCATATTTTTTCATGTTTATAATAAGTATGAAAACACAAAACACACATAATCTAACATAGATCGTTGTCAGGGTTAGAAGACGTAATGCAAGTATAGCATTTAGCAAAGTACAAGACAGTACAAAGTATAAGACATTTAGATTGTTTTCCTTTTTTTTTTTAATTAAACATAGCTTTTTAACCTTAATTTTAGAAAATAATATCCTAATCATCACCTGCCAATATGATAACCTATTTTTGTTTAGAATCAGGAAACAGCAAAACAAAATTGTAAGAAAAGATAATAGAAAATGGAACAGGCTTATTCATTTTCTAATTTTAAGTACCAGCAGGACTCTGTTGTTTATGAGCTTTTTAGTTGTAAATTTGGCAAAATAAGATAAAATTATTACTTAAAAGAAAGGAAGGTACTTACCATATTTAAGACATTATCTCTTTTTCTGTACCTGGATAAAGTCTGGGAGTCCCAGCAGAGCAGCCATATTTTCTTTATCACACACAATAACTGTGGATGAAAATACATAAGGCAAGATAAAACAATAAAATTCCAAGAATTTCAAATTATAATGCAGCAAACAAAAAGTTGAATGTGGTTAGAGCTCTTAGCTGCTTAACTAGCTTTTTGAACAAACTGGATCTGACTGCAGACAGACTCTCAAACTTCTCACCTTTGCACCTGATACTGTTACACAGTCATTCCTCTGTTTCCATTGAGAATTGATATCAATCTTTGTGGATGCCAAAGTCCCTGATATAAAATAATGTAGCATTTGCAAATTACATGTGAAAATCCACCATGGAATATTATACAGCCATCAAAAACGATGAGTTTGTGATCTTTGTAGGGACATGGATGAACCTGGAAACCATCATTCTCAGCAAACTGATAGAAGAGCAGATCAAACACCGCATGTTCTCACTCATAGGCGGGTATTGAACAATGAAAACACATGGAAACAGGGAGGGGAGCACTACACACTGGGGTCAGTTGGGGGTAAATAGGGGAGGGATGGTGGGGGGTGGGGAGTTGGGGAGAGATAGCAAGGGGAGAGATGCCAGATGTAGGTGATGGGGAGGAAGGCAGCAAATCACACTGCCACGTGTGTACCTATGCACCAATCTTGCATGTTCTTCACATGTACCCCAAAACCTAAAATGCAATAAAATAAATGGAAAAAAAAAAGAAAATTCACCTGTATACTTTGTCACCTCTAGATGATTTATGATATCAAGTACAATGCCTATACAGTTCACCTGTGCATTTGATTTCATTGATGCAGTGGTACTCAGTGTGCAGAAAATTCAAGTTTTATTTTTTGGAACTTCATAAGTTTTTTTCTGAATATTTTTGATCTGTAATTGGTTGTCCACCCATGCAGAGTTCACTGATACAGAGGGCTGTGCTTAAATTTGCCCTATGATATAATTCTGTGAAAATTTATAGCTTTTCTAATCACTCTCAATTAGATTTAGAAAAGAAGTGAGTGACTTTTATTTTAAGGGCAAGTGTTTTTCAATCTAACATAATGTCGAAGTCTAAATAGTATCTAACTTAAACATCTTTCCCTCATCCAGATTGATTCCACCATAGGCCAAAAACCAGCAGTGAGTTTCTTCTCTTTCTGCACCTCCACCTTCTCCAACTGACAGATTTTAGATATATGTAGTATATAATTATATCTTATTTATAACATTTATTATAGGGATAATTATATATTAAATTATATAGATATGTGTGTGTATATATATATACATGATCATATAAAATACATTTATATAATTGAGGTAGCCAGGTGAGAGGGGGTCCCTGGAGAAACTCCAGCCACCCTGCCCACTGAGATGGAGCCTTGGGATGTTGGTGCCCTTTACAGTCAGGAGGAGCCTGGCACCTCCTCTTCCTGTGTGGAACCTGAGATTCAAAGGGCAGGTGGGAAGCACTCTAGCAGGGACTCTGACTTTATGAAGGATCTATATTTCCTTTTTTCACCCTTTTCACCCAATAAAACTCTGCTTTACTCACTCTTTAAACTGTCTGTGAGCCTAAATTTTCATGGTGTGTGATTCACAAGAACCTTTTCTTTAATCGAACTAGAAAAAGTCCTGCAACATTTTTGGCTTGCAACATGGGGGCTCGGGAAGCAGTGAGTAAAATGGGGACTCAAAACCTCTGACTGTCGTTTCTAAGCCTTTTCATCCTCATACTTCTGAGCTTGAGAAACTGCAACCCAAACCCCTGTCACTCCCAGGGATCGGGGGCCTTTTCATGGCCTTTTCATAGCCTTTTCCTTTCTTTTTTGAGACTGGACCAGCAAGCAGCAGCTCCCAGCAGTCTTCCGCTTTGTGCTGGGGCTGGGACCTATGGCCCAAGGCTCCCCCAAAGCCAGATCGCTTATTCCCACGAGGCACAGTCGCTTTTCCCTTCACCAGCTAAGCGTTTCGGCTCTATCAGACAGGCATTTTTAAAACAGTTTGTTTTTTTCTTCCCCTTCTCTATTCTGCTAGCAGTTAACCTTTAATTTTTTTTTTTCCTTTTACAAGACATGTTTACTGGGCCAGGCTCCCCAACTATCACTGTTTGTACTCTCTATAAAGTTTTGATTGTGAAAAAGGATTTCTGGGGCTAGTCTTGGGCTGTGGCCAGTCTGGTGTATTTTGCATGTCCCTTTGTTCTGAACAAACTTCTAAGCCTCTATCTTGTTTTACATCCTGGGGGCATGACAAAAAACACTTGGCAAGGCTTTGTTTAACAATCCTGCCGTAGGGGAGGAGCCCCTCTGCTTGGAAACATGCATGTTTTCCTAGATCTGTCTCTCAAAGGACCCCACCCAGCAACTGGGTTTCTTCTGCTTGTCTGTGTATGTGCTATGTGGGATATCTGTAAAAAGAGCTCTAAAATTTGGCCTAAAGAAAGGTAAGTGTCTGGATCTAATATTTTTTAAGGGAAATTAAAACCTGTGGAATCTTTCAGTTCATATGACTTTAATCTTTGAGAAATAAAAACAGCCCTAAAGGCTATTGGTAAAATGCAGGTCACATGCAAGTTTTGCTAAGTATTTTCAGGTTATAAGAGCTTTTGGGTTTTGAGAACTATTTGACTTGCTGGCTTAACAACTGGTAAGCCCTGGGGACATACAGAACTAACCACACCCTAACTAAGAAGACAAAGCTTGGCTACACTTAGCACACAATTAAAGCAACTTACCAAGTTTCACCTTAAAGTAAAAATTGCTAGGAGTTACCATTATAACATATAAGTGAAAGTACTGAAGAGATTTACTTGCAAGGGGAGTAAGAACATTAAAATGCTTGTTTTAGTAAAAGGTTATGAGTAGGCATGGAAAAGTAAACTTTGGCCTAGGGTAAAATGATTGTTTTGAGTTAAATTAGGAAAAAGCTGAAGGTTCAAAGAAGTGATGGAAGAATTGTAAAAATTAATCTTGCAGAAGAGGTTCTCTGTGTGAACATAAATTCAAAAAAGGCTATTATATGACTTTTCTGTAAATGGATCATTGAAATAAAAGCATAACAAGGTTTTCCTAAGGCACTAATCAGTTCTTCAGCAAAATTTGTAAAAAGTTATAAAATGTTTTGTGTCTTTAAAATTTCTGAGTAATCATTCTGGAAAAATGCATAGCTTATAGTAATCTGAAATTCTATTTCATAATGTAACCGTAGTATCTGCAGCAGGATTCCCTGGTTCCCATACTGAGAGTCGAACCCAGGCTGTCTGGGTAAAACCCAAGAGTCCTAACTGCTAGGCCACCACAGAAGCAGAGTAGCTACAACTGGAACTTAGGCACTTGGCCTTCCTAACCTGGAAGAATTGAGAAAAGGGGCCTCAGTGTCGTGGTGAGTGTTACAGCTCAGATAAAGCTCATGGACCCAAACAGTATGTGACAGTGCAGTTTATTAGGCAGAGTGAAAAGACAGCTTCCACAGTTTGGAAGGGGACCCGGAGAGGGTGTCGCCCCAGGCTGGGGTGGTGAGAGCTTTTATCCCTGAGTTATTCCTTCCCCATTCCTGTTCCCGTCCAGTGAAAGGGGTTCTTTCAAACTTCCTCTGGATTAATTGATCTTTGAATCCTTTACCAGATTGGCCATTGTTTTTCAACCCTGAGTCATAGAACCCCCACCTCCAAAAGCTAGTAGTGGGAAAATCAGAGACAAAGCCCCTGCCTAGCCTGCTGGGGGTGGGAAAGAGGAAATAAAGGCACCTAGCTGCCCAGAGACAGGAAAGCTAGATAAGTCCTGGGCTGGAGAAAAAGCCCCCACCTGACCCCAGGAAGTCCCTCTAACACAGTCCCTCAATAATATCAAGTGTTTTGAACTTCAAACACTTAACAGCCTTCCCAAAATCAAACTTCAGTTTCAAAATTGTCTTTCCTGACACCCAGCTTTTCAGATAGTTAAGAGGGCCACTGAATTGTCCAGAAAAGAGAGGTAAACAGAATTATTTGACATGTTTAAGTATATGGGATTGCCAAAATGATGTTCAATCTTCTGGTAATATTTTTGTGAATAATGCTAATATATGTTCCAAAATTGCATGGGATTTCTAAAATTCTAATGTCTGAGTATATGCTTTTAATCATAATTAAGGTTAAGTTATTATAAACCACAGAGATAACCAAAATTTTTGGTCAATTGTATTTCTAACTGTAACAACCCTGGACAATTTGCTATTCACAGACACTTATTGTCCTGTTTTAATCCTTTTCAAAGATGATTTATAATGAGCTATAGGACTTTAACAGGTGCTCCCAAATACAGCCTTCTGATAACTTTAGAGATCGTAATATTGAAATAAAGGAAAATGTACAGGACTCATGAAGAGCTGAAATGCTCATGAATATCAAAAAGCTAGAATTAAAAATGGACTGAACTCAGAAAGCTGAAGCAACATTTTGACTTTTGCTTAGAATATTGCTGATCCTTGTTTAGTTTTTCAGATTCAAAGAAATTTATTTTGAACTATTTATGGCCTTTAATAATTTATTAAGTTATACCTTTATGATCAAAATTTGAAGAATGTTTGTTTCTCCCTGCCTGGTTCTTCTAGAATTTGTAAACTATCTGTGAGTGTTCTTAACTTATGACAATATAATTGCTTGCATCAGTGCAATAAGAGTCCATTTTTCTTTTGCAATGGAACACAGTTTGAGGAAACGGTTATTTTTCCAGTCAAGGCTTTGACTGGAAGGGCATGGCCCCCATTAAGGAGTCAATCTCAATTTGCAGAGCCAATAAAAGCCCAATGGGGAAACAGACCTCATACTTTTGTCTATGCAGTCTTTGTACAGGGATCCTGACCTGTGGTCAGTAAATGATGTTACTTTCTAACAGGTTAAGGGGCTCAAAGTTCATCTTGGAACCTTAAGAAGAGAGGATAACCCAACTCACAGGTATTTGAAGCTATATACTCACAGTTGGGTTCAGCTCTAAAGATGTTATCTGAGATTCCTTTTGGAACAAAATCTAGCAAAGCCAATCCAAAAGGCCTATGTAGAAATAATTATTCTTGCTGCACTTTATGCAAATAACCAGGCAAAGTATAAAACTAAAGTCTATTTTGCAAACCATGATGTAAAATAGACTTTGGTTTTATAGTCCTAGGATGATTTTGAGGGACAGTTATAGAAGCTTTACTTCCTGGGTCCATGAGGGGTATGGTTTCAAAGACAAGAGTTTCCTGGCTCTATGCCTCCATCTGGGAACCAGAGGGGTTTCAAATGTAAAGTTCTTTGTCTGGATTTCCTATGCACGGGCTAGGAAGGGAAAACCAAGTGAGGCTCCTTTGTCCTAAAAAAACCTGCCAAAAGCTCTGGAGGAGGGGGATCTGTAAGTCAAGAGTTGTGGACCAAGTAGCCAATCCATTATCAGAGTCAAAGATCAATCACTCCAGGGGAAGTTTAAAAAAAAAACCTCTCATTGGATTGGAACATGAATGGGGAGGGAATAACTCAAAGGTTAAAACTCCAGCTGCTCCTTACCTATATTGATTCCTTCTCTGGGTCCCCTCCCACGACAGCATGAGCTGTCTTTCTTTCTCTGTCTGTCTAATAAATCGCTTTTCTGCAAAACTCTTTGGGACCATGATATTTATCCAAATGGTAAACTTACCATGCCTCCGGGGCCCCTTTTCTCATTCTTCAGGGTTAGTGAGGCCAAGAACCTCTTCGGAACTGGGAGCTGAATACCCTCCCTTGGTTACAATTTGTTTTTTAACAAACATGAGGACTGAAGAGAAAAAAATCATGTTTCAAATTTTATCATATATTTATCATTAAATTCTAAACTCACTAGTTGTTTTTAAGTTTTCACCTACATTTTAGACTAACCCTGCTTGTTCCTGTGAACCAAAAGCAACCTCTGGCTGCAGCTCAGAAAGAACCCAAGAGAAGGGTAATGTAGAAATTCCAATCAACATTCTAGTTCTGAGCAATTATCCTGCAAATCCTACCAGGTGATGTGAATGAATAAGATGCCCATCACTCAGAGGTTTCCTTTTAGGAAAGTAAGACCAAGAGAGTGAACCAAAGCCAAGCACCATGCACCCAAATCTTAGCAAGCATCACTATAGCCACTAGTTATCTGGGTGTGCCACAAGACATCTTTTCCTCACCCTTGTTGGAGTAGGACTCAGTTCCACAGTTTCACCTAATCATTCATCTTATGAAAAGGAGTGCATGCAACCCCCTGAGACACATTTTTGTCCCAAACTCAATTTCAACCTTCAGATCAAAGACCTAGGAAAGAAAACTGGATGAGGGATCCAGACGTAAATGATAACAGAGGTTAAAAGGCACAGCACAGGTGAGCGTGACTGATTCCTGCTGATTAAGCCAACCCCAAGCTTCCTGTTTAACTGATAAAGGCCACAATAATATCCATGACATAAATGAAGTCTAGGGAACTCCATGGCTACTGACAGTAGGTGGAAAGAGATATAGGTGAGAGCAGATGATTCCTATTCTCTAGGCCTCCCTGCTTCTTGGGTGCAAGCTGCTCTTGCACTCATGGAGGTGCCTGACAAAGTTGCCAGAACCTGGGGATGCAAGGACAGAAGAGGGAAAGAGGATGCTCTTCCCTCTCTCCTTCACATAGTCTGGATATCTGCTAGGAAGAGAAGGTAACCAGGGACACCTGCTTCCCTTTTTCTAGATGGATAGCCATTCATTTTAAGTCTGTAACCTCTTTTGAATGCATCCTGAACCTCTGAGACTCCTTTGAAAAAATGCCTTCTTTTTGTTTTTTTCTTTTCTTTTCCGTAGTTCTCTCTTTACTAATAGGTAATTGTGTCTCTGTACTATGAGGATTCCCCTTAGATGCATCCTGCGAACTGGAAATAGTTAATTTCCCAAACCTAAAATGGTATGCTCCGGATTGGGCTTAGAGGAAGGGAACTTATGGGCCCAATGTGCTGGCAAAAAAGGTTTGTTTGTTTGTTTGTTTTAACCAGTCGGGCTTTTGGCCTCTCTCCCCCTGTGCAAACTGGTAAAAAGCTTCAGGATTTTTGAGCTGTCCTTATCCCTCCCCTGCTTTCATTCTAATATATGTTTTCTAGTAACCGGCTATGTCCAATGGTAATGCAACTGGAGCTTCTGATGATGGCCCCTTCTGCTGGAAACCCTTAGATAGGCTTCTGAGGGAGCTCTGACTACTGTTTCCCCAAAACAGCACCCCAAGTCAGCAGGAAGCAGTTAAGATTGGTCTTTGTCCTTATCTTTAATCAACAGCAGTTAGATGTACTTCTTTAGAGGGGGGAATGAGATAGCCAGGTGGGACGGGCTCCCTGGAGAAGCTCTAACCAGCTTGCCCACTGAGGTGGAGTCTTGGGATGTTTGTGACCTTTGTAGCAGGGAGGAAACCTGAAATTCAAACGGCAGGCAGGAAGCACTCTAGCAGGAACAGTGGCCTTACAGAGGATCCCCTTTTTCCTTTTTTTCCCTTTTCACCCAGTAAAACCCTGCTTTAGTCCACCTTTAAACCATTTGCAAGCCTAAATTTTTGAGGCTGGGGGACGGCCAAGAACCCTGTCTTAAGCTGAAATAGGAAACGCCCTGCAACATAATTACATAATATTTATATATAATATATAATTTACATATTATATATTATATAATCTCATTTATATATATATATAAGATATATAATTGTATAAGATATATGTAATATCTTATGCAATTGTATAAGATATTGTATATATATCACTATATCCCTAATAAGATTATATGTACACAAGAAAATAAGGAGGTCTTTTCAGCTAGAAAAGAGATGAGGATCAGGAAAGGTGTGAATGACTAATGTGGTGGTTACCTAGAATCCATATCCCCTAACTGTCTCTCTCTTGTGGGACACTTATGGGATTTAGATGATCCTCATTGTTTGGCAAGCAATTAGTCAGGGTTCTCCAAAGGGATAGAACTAATAGGATAGATGTATATGAACAGGAGTTTACTAGGAGAATTGACTCATATGATCACAAGGTGAAGTTCCACAATAGGCCAGGGGCAATCTAAGGAGCAAGGAAGCCAGTCCAAGTCCCAAAACCTCAAAAGTAGGGAGGCCGACAGGGCAGTCTTCAGTCTGTGGCCGAAGGCCCAAGAGCCCCTGGCAAATGACTGGTGTAAATCCAAGAGTCCAAAATCTGAAGAACTTGGAGTCTAATGTTCAAGGCTAGGAAGTATCCAGCATGGGAGAAAGATGAAGTACTTAAGACTGAGCAAATCTCCTCATTCCAGTTTTATTCCTCCTGACTGCTTTATTTTTGCCAGGATGGCAGCTGATTAGGTGGTGCCCACTCAGACTGAGAGTGGGTTTGCCTCTCCCAGTTCACTCACTCAAATGTTAATCTCATTTGGCAACACCTTCACAGATAAACCCTGAAAGGACACTTTGCATCCTTCAAATATTCAAGTTGACAGTATTAACCATCACAGTGAGCCTTCACTATTGGGCTCTTTTATGGGGAGTTTCCCAAAATCTTTAATTCAAAAGTTTTTCTTCTTCCATCTCTTCTACCCTAATGAATCCTCTTTCCTAGTGAATAGTTTCTACTGATGAATTCTAAATAGCCTAGAGGCAGGTGAAGGATCACATAGGCAAAAAGTGTTCCTAGTTTTAACACATCTGCAATGAAGGATTTCTTTCTGCCATTTAAATGTTCAGATGAGTGGAATGCACTTTACTGTTCTCAGCCTTTACGCCTTGGACAAGATACAATTATAGAAAAGTCACAGGTTATCATCTTATACTGTCACCTGTATAACTTCAGGAGTTGTGAAGTGGTCTACCTTGGAGAAAGAGTAAAAGATAAATGACTAAAGAGAGAACTCAGAGAAAGACAAAGAGAAAAATCAAAACAAGAAAAGAAAAAAAAAGGAATACTGGTAGTCTCTATTTCTTGAAGCCTAAGTATATTCTTGTTCTTGGAATCTATGAAACATCCTTTTAAATCATGTTTGTTTTGTTTTTTATTTATTACTTGAGTTATTATATTAGGTCATTGTTTTAATCTTGCTTATTTTAATCGCTATTGCTTTGTTTTTCTTTTTCTATAACTAATAAGATTATAGAAACAGCAAGGTTATCTGTGAAAAAGAACTTCTATATTCTCTTTCTACCTTTCGAGATGGAGTTGATTGCATAGAAAAGCCTAAAATTAATTTTAAGAAAGAAAACTCAAGAAAATAGACTATTATTACATGGACAAAAAATGTTAGTATTTAAAATAATTTTGATAAATATTTTTTAAATAATTATTTCATAAACAATTGCTGGGTTTATAAACTGTGTGTTTGACTCTTTGAAACAAACAAATTTAACACTAATCTGCATTTAGTCTTCATATAATCTTCAAAATCAACCATTTGTGCCTAAGTATCCATATTTATTTCCAAATTTTCATAGAAGTCCTAACTATTTAGGACTTGTAAGTTGTCTTATAAGATCCATTGAAGTAATTAGAATAAAATTTGGGATAAAGGATCTATTCAGCCCCAGCACTAAGGGCACTATTAATGTTGAAATACATTGGCAACATCATTACAATTGTGTAATTTAGAATGCACTGTGATTTTTTTACATTTAAAATTTTTGAACTGACAGTTGAATTAATATAGAACTTTTGTAATTACCTAAGGATAAATTAATTTAAATTTTATTTAAAATATTTGCCATCGTTTGACATTTATCTCAAGAAAAATTTATTAGAAGATAACTGATTAACATAAGAAATAATGCATTTATGTCTGATGCAACATTAATATTAATAATTTATTTATTGTGTATAACAACACTGTTTCATTATCACATAGTATAATTTAAAATATCTCAATTTTTAATATATTTTACTTTGCCCTAACTTTTGGAAGAGGGTGAATATTTCTTCTTTTCCAAATCTTAGTGATTAAATATATTTTTAAATTTATCAAATATGAGTTAGAAATTTCTCAGATGTAAATACCTTTTACAAATAATGCTCTAGGTAGTAAAGATGCAAATCATGTGGCCTGCAATAAGTATATATATCCTCTAAGCTTCAGAACTCTTCGTATGCTGGAGGAATTCTTTATTTTAGACATACAGAAACTGAGGTAAAATGTCACAGAACTCACAAGTGGGAGACAGGACTAGAAGCTTACATTTTCAAATCCCAAACCTGTGCTTCTTCTGTTACTTAACGTGATCTCTTATCTGAAAAATCTGTAAAGAAGAACATGTTCTACAAGGTATAATGTTCTATGTTATATGTTCTACAAGGCATAAGGAAGTTAACAATGAATGTGTTTTTTATATAAAATCGGAATTTTAAAATAGTTTCAGCTCAAATGGCAGGGAAGAGAAGAACAGAGAAATCAGTTGAAGAAAATATAAACATTAAAATGTTTGAAGGCGACATTAATCTTAAAAAGCAATCTCATTTTCTAATTTTTCATGAAAATAATTTTAATGACATAGGAAGAGTTTCTCTCCAAGAAACCTGGATTGATGACTAGCTTAATTTCAAAATTTGTGAGGAGTTTTTGTCTGACTGGGAACCAGTGTGTCACCTGGGCTATGTGAACACTGGTACAAGAAGTCTCTATCACTTCAGCATCTCCTTGCTACATTTCAAAGTCCCATGGCTCCTACCATCAGAAAAGTAGGCAGTATGGCCTCACAGTTATTTATTTGCACACGTGGACACTGTAACTGGGGGAGCATCCACAGCTCCCAGCTCCAAAGAGGTTCTTGGCCTCTCTTACCCGGAAGAATGGGGAAAGGGGCCCTGGAGGTAAGGTGAGCTTACTGTTCCAATAAATATCAGGAACCCAAAGAGTTTTGCAGAAGAACAATTAATTAGACAAAGAGAGAGAGAAAGAAAGACAGCTCCCAAGCTGTTGTGGGAGAGGACCCAGAGAAGGAACCAGGTATAGATAGGAGCAGCTGGAGTTTTAACACTTGAGTTATTCCCTCCCCATTCATGTTCTAGTCCAATGAGTGGAGTTCTTTCAAACTTCTTCTGGAGTGATTGATCTTTGACTCTGATAACAGATTGGCTGCTTGGTCCACAACTCTGAGTTACAGAGCCTCCTCCTCCCAGAGCATTAGGCAGGTTTTTTGAGACAAAGGAGCCTCACCTGGCTATCTCTACCTAGCACTGGCGGGAAACCCAGACAAAGAACTTTACATTTGAAACCCCTCTGTTTCCCAGATGGAGACATAGAACCAGTAAACCCCTGCCTTTGAAACCATGCCCCTCACAGAATCAGGAAGAGAAGTCCCTCAGACACCATTTGGCAGGGAGCTAGATAAATATTTATTTTAGTTAGGCACTGTCAGATTGAATGTAAATTTGCTAGATACTGGAGATTGTTTTAGCAGTTATGCATAAAATATTCATCCTCAATAGATGATAAGGACAAGATTAGAAAATAATTCAAATAGAAAAGTGTAGGATCAATAACAGGTAGCATTCTCTGTGAGGATAAATTTTTGCTTTTTTTATGTTTTTAAAGATAAACTCTTCTTGTTTGTTAATAAATAGGAAAAAGAATTTGACTCCCAAAATATAACACAAAGCAATAAAGGGAAAAAAATGTTGAAGATAGAGTAATAAGAATATGTTATGAAGATAGAATTGGTCTTCTTTTAAAAGTATTCCAGTTAATGTGGCTCCTCAAAGCATTATCAGATATATTTCTTAAAATTCAAGACAGTATATTGAGTTAGTGAAAGATGGTTTTAAAGGTTAAATTACCATTTAGAACAAAGTGGTATATTAAGTGATAACAAAAGTACAATTTACAAATAAAATATTAATCATAAAAATGTACTCACCAAACAATATAACAGCCAATATACAAAATAGTACTCAAAGAGATTTTTATGTAAATACTATTATACAAGAGAATTTATAGTGATATTTATTGAAATGGTTTGCAGATGTAGAAAACAAGAAATGATAAATTTGAGAAATAAAACCAACAAACCCATGTTGTTACAATATATAGAAAACATTTTTCAATGAATGTAATATGTATTTTCCCTTATGTGTGTGAACTACCAATTAAATTATTTTTCATATTAAAAAATAGCTCATCAGAATTAAAACACATAAATTTTACAACTTAAAAAAAAATTGAAATAAAAAACTTTCAAATTTTGATAAATTTGGAATTAACTACCCATTATCTTGATAATCCTTGGATCAAAGAAGAAAGAAAAACTGAAAATTTGTTGTTTATAAAGCAACAAAAAAGAGAACTTATACCAAAATTTCTAGTATATGTCTAAAGGCATGAATACATTAACTGGTTAAAAATAAAACTAAATAAATAAATCATTGGAATTTAATATTCATCTTAGGAAGTTATAAAAAGAAATTAATGTACCAAAATGTCAGAATAGAGAATAATGATGAAAACTAAAATTAATAAAGGGAAACAATATTGACAAGCAAATACATAAAGAAGCTTGTTTTTTAAAAGAAACAATGACATTAATAAATCCTAATTAAATTAGTGTGGCAGTAAGGAACAGTACAGAAACCATAAATGTACAGTATTAGAGATAATAAAAGACACATAGCCACATGCTTGAAAGCTTAAATACATAGAAATATGCTATGATTTGAATACACACCCCCAAAAATGTGTTTTGGAAACTTAATCCCCAATGTTTAAGTGTTAGGAGATGGGGTCTAGTAAGAGGTAATTAGGCCCTAAGAATAGAGCAAATTGATTAATGTCATTAACACAGGAGTGTGTTCCTTATTGAGGGAATGGGTAACTTATAAAAAAAGATAATGCCTACAGCCTCTCCCTCTTTGCCCTTCTATCATGAGATGACTCAGCAAAAAGACCCTCACCAGATGCTGGCCACTTGATCTTGGACTTTCTAGCCTTCATAACCATGAGCCAATACATTTCTGTTCATTTTAAATAACCAAGTCTAAACTGTTCAGTTATAGTGGCACAAAACAGACCAAAGCATAATACTACATGCAACTTGATAAGAAGTTTTAGAAAATATGTAACAGAATTTATATATCTTAGTCTAATAAAAATGAGAAAACAATTCTATATGAGACCCCAAAATCTGGACTAGACCAACTATAAAATAAATAGGGAGTGTGGTTACAGCAATGCTATTCAAAACAGCACCAGAACCAGAATGAATTTCCAAATGATTATCTGAACTTTAACAAGCAGACATTTTACTATTCTTTAAACTGTTCTAAGCCACCTATAGAAGTTGAATATTTCCTGAAATCATTTTATGAAAATAGCACAAAGCTCTATAGTTATTGTACTTTATTGTTTCCTTAAAAATCATATATGCCAATTCAATATATTAACTTATATGCTAATGCTGTAAATAGTTTTAAATGCAACCCAACATTATACTACAAATAAATGTTTATCAGTTAATATTTTTATCTTTAAAAAGGCAAGCACAATACAATATCAACGAATACATGAACATAATTCAGTATTTTGACATATTAATAAAGAAAGACTATAATTTTAGCAGCAAGTACTTAAAAAGCATTGATAAAATTTAGCAAACATTTAAAATTAATAAGAGGAATCTAGTTAAAATATGACATTAAAAAGAAACAATTTTTTGGCTCTGACTTTACATTAAAATAAAAACTTTCGCCATTTTCTCTATAAATTATTTCAAATACAAGGGAACCCCCAAAAAAGACAATAATGCATTTTTTTCATGAAGCAAGAATACTTCTCTAACTCTAAACTCCAATAATTGATGGTAGGCAAGAAACACATCAGAAAGAGGTCATAAGAAAAAGATGCAGAAAAAAATATTTTTAAAAATTGGTAGCAGTTACTGGAAAAAATGGTTATGGCTAAAGACAAAACTGAGACAAAAATTGGGTGTTCCATTTATACCCTCAGCTATACAACCATTGGGAAAATCATTCCTTCCCCACCTCATAGAAGAAAAAGTTCTTTTAAAAAACTACAATAAAACTAGTTTGTAATGTGGAAAGCTGACTTGGAGGATGACATTGAAGACATACTATCTGGAAACAGAACAAATCGTGAGAGTCTGAGAACTGAATGTTGAGACCCACAGCCCCCAGTAAAACTTCCAAACACATACAACCATGCTTACATAACCTTGGAAAAGTCTAGACAATTGATGAAGGAAAATAAACTTCATTTTAAAACGAAACCAAAACAAAAATCATCTACATACTGAATTCTGGAGTTTCAGTGAAAAGTTGACAAGTACCAGGGAATTTGCTCTGCTGACCATCACTAATGAACTACTGAAGAGCCCTCAAGCTGCTTTTCAAAGTTTCACCTCTAATAAGGATGGAACCTCAAGGATCACCAGGAAATTCAGGAAAGCCCCCAATACAAAAGGGAAGTCAAAGCTTGTAATAGAAAAGACTAGTAGAAGAATACAGAAGAAAAAAAAAACTCATAATGATAAAATATTGGCCCCAGAACAATAATCAAATATTATTATAAAAATTGTAGAACAGGCCAGGTGCAGTGGCTCACACCTGTAATCCCAGCACTTTGGGAGGCAGAGGTGGGCAAATCACGAGATCAAGATATTGGGACCATCCTGGCCAACATAGTGAAACCCCATCTCTGCTAAAATACAAAACTTAGCTGGGCACGGTTGTGTGCGCCTGCAGTCCCAGCTACTAGGGAGGCTGAGGCAGAGAATTGCTTGAACTCAGGAGGTGGAGGCTGCAGGTAGCCGAGATCACACCACTGCACTCCAGCCTGGCCCCTGGCAACAGAGTGAGACTCTGTCTAAGACAAAAAAAAAATCATAGAACAAGAAACAAGTTTTGGAAATTAAAAATGTGATAACTGAAATGATTTTTTTTAATTGCTAAAAGTTTGGGATTAAAATTCTGGGAAATATCTTGGTAATTAACCAAAAAGAAAAAGAATGGCAATAGATGAGAAAATTAGAAGAGCAACCAAGGTGTCTAATGTTTCCTAATATCAATTTGAAAAGAAGCGTATCACAAGACTTCTATCAATGAATATAATTAACAGTACTCAGAAATAAAGGACAATGTTTTTCTAGATTGAAAAAGTCTATAAAATAAATTTAAGTATATGAAATCTAAAATGAGATTTTATTTGCCTGTAAGACAAAATATTAATCATATAACCAAAATAAAATACTGGGGATAAATTGTGACTATATGACAGAGGCTCTCACAAATCCATTGAACACAGATCAATAACACAATAGAAACATGGGCAATGGCTATGAATTAAGAATTCACAGAGAAGGAATTATTTTTATTAGATATAACAATTTTCAACTTCTCTCAAGCTAAAAATTAATATTAAAAAAGATATAACATTTTTTCCATTCAGATTACCCCAAAAAACTGATATGATAAGAAATATTTCCAATATGAGAGGGGTATGGAAAAACAGTCACTATCATATGCTTGGCAGAGTTATATTTTCTTAGACTTGAATATTTGGCAATATTGATGTGAGTTTAAAATACCTACTGAAACTAACATTTCATTTTCTTTAATTTACCTTACAGTTACAATTACACTTAGATGAGAAAGGCAAACAAAAATCTTTGTAGAATTCTTTGAATTAGCAAAAAATCAGAATTAATCTATACATCTATCAATGAGTGAATGTTTAGGCAAACTATGACATGTCCATTATTCACTGTACTAGTAAGTGCTAATCTGGTATAAATTTTAAGAAATACCTGTATGTTTTTATTTAAATGGGTGAATAATCAGTGTGCTGAGAAATGTGTGCCACTATTTTTGTAAAGATTTTTAAAAATACATATATACAATTTTATAAGTTTATAGCTTTAGCATTGTGATTAAGATTTTCATTCCCAGAGTCCTACCACCTGGCTTTGAATCCTGACTATCTTTTACGAGTTGTATAACTTTGGCAAATTTATGTAAAATACCTCTCAGTTTTAGTATTTTCTACCACCTAAGTTTGCTGTGATAAATATGCCAATTCTAGCAAATGTTAGAATTCTGAAAATCAATTGCATGAGGAATTATATAGTATCATATGGTTAATTATATGGTTACATACATTTTGTGTCTAATAATATGTTCTCTCCTGTTTTAAGTTAAACTTATATAAGCAACTTTAATTTTTTTTTTTTTTTTTTTTTTTTTGGAGTCTTTTTTTTTTACCAGGCTGAACTGCAATGGCATGATCTTGCCTAACTGCAACCTCCGTCTCCAATGTTCAAGTAATTCTCCTGACTCAGCCTCCCGAGTAGCTGGGATTATAGGCGCCTGTGACCACACCCAGCTAATTTTTTGAATTTTTGGTAGAGATGGGGTTTCACCATTTTGGCCAGGATGGTCTTCATCCCTTGACCTCGTGATCTGCCCATTTCAGACTCCGAAAGTTCTGGATTACAGGGATGAGCCACTGTGCCCGGCCAGTAACTTTAAATTTTTAGTTTCACGAAAGAAGGAATTTGTTTCATGAAAGAAGGAATACTTTCAGATATTTTTTTTACTTGAGAATTAAACATTCAAACAAATCTCTCAAGTTTATAAGAGTTATTTGATTATTTCTGGTATGCAAAGTTAGAAATTCAACCCTGTTGACTAGATCAAAGAATATTTTTAGTTTACATTTTATGGATTCTGGTCAAAAACATATTTTCCAATGTATTGGTTTCTTGTCACACAAAATATAATGACTAACTGTATATGAATTCTGAAAACAACTGTATCAGCAATACATCATTATCTCAATATTTCTCATTGACAGTTACTTAAACCTGAAGCTGATGATTTCTACTACACTTAGTCATGGCTACAGCTAGTGATCATAATAATTTATTTTCATATATGTACATATACAAATACATGTGTATTTATATAAAAAACTTTAAAAATAATTTAACATCCAATAAAGGATGCATAAAACACTGGTAGGTTTAACGAAAATAACTTTTTATGAAATTAAAAGATAAGCAACACAAGAAATCAAAGACAGAACAATATAAAACTGAATTTATAAACAACTTGCTATTAAGGGAAAAGCTGCCCAATTCATGCAGTGATTTGATGCTTTTATGTTTTCTTCATATTACATTGATATGGTATATAAAATGTGGCATTCTAATATTTCTTAATATAAAATAAATAGGAAATCTGTTGTCTCTTTTTCCTAAGGATTTCAAAGTTCAAAAAAGAGGCAGCAAACCACATTGCCATGTGTGTACCTATGCAACAATCCTGCATGATCTACACATGTACCCCAGAACCTAAAGTACAAAAAAAAAAAGACACAAATCTTTTACTTTTTATTTGTTTGCTTGCTTTTTCTCCTAGACTGGCCAATATTCCCTTTTTTTCTGCTCTTTTACTACGTGACTTTATTTTTATATGGTCTAGACAGGCACCACTCTTCCATTTTTAGGACTAATCTAGCTCTGTGACTAACTTTGGCAATTATATTTTCAGTAACTCCAATGAAAGATTTGTGCCAGTATAATATTTCCTCTGGGTCCACAGAGATTTCAAAACATACATTCTCATTTTTATTCATTTTCAAATTAAATTTTTTTCCTAAACTTTACATTATTGTTATAACCACTTGTTTTTTCTAGAACAAAATGTTTCTAGCATTTTTCCATTAGTTCATTTTCCTTAAGTAACTATATGAATTTCTATATGTTTACACATATGCTTTATTTCTAATATCCTATGAAAAGAAAACCCTTCTCATGTTAATTTGAAATGGCTTCATGAATACAAACTAAGGAACACAAGACAGATACACAAGAATACAAGGCAGAAATAGTATAAGATAGAAGACAACATTTGGAACTCTGTAGACACAAAGCAGGAATTTCACCACAGGAAAGTATAATACTTAAGAAGAACTCTTTCAGAGGCCATAAATGTGATCCCGGTTCCCAGTGCATAAATGTGAAATGCTGTTGGCCAACAAGAAACAAAACGTGGCTCCTGCACTCCATACAACAGATGGGCAACAATTGCCAAAGCTAACTTTATGAATAAGAGAAGGCTAACACTTTCCAAAAACCGATCTCGGTTGGTCAGCTCCTCTCACCTTGTTCTAAGATAACTTCTCTACATTTTTGAAGTTCATCATTTTCTCTCTTGAGTGCCGCTTCATGTTAGCAGCTGTGGCTCACTCTGCACTGATTTGCTACAAGAAGACACATCTCTTAACACAGAGAGTAGAGGCCAGGAGATAACAGCATAAAGTAACTCTGTATGTAGCAATCATTATGAGATAAATATATATGAATTAAATTAAAATTAATTTAAAAAGTGAATATCATATATAAAATCTGACAATTTCCTGAATCCATGATCTAGGACTCACATGAGTTTCACACGTTCCTAACATGATTCATTAATGTGTAGTGTAATTTCTAATCATTCAAAATATGAACATCGACAGCTTTCTTCTCTTTCTTGTATTTGCCCTGAAATCAGCTTTTATTGATCTTTTCATTTCTATTTTTAGATAAGACTCTTTAGGAATAAATTCAGAATTTAAACTTAATAATTTAATTAAATTAAAAAGACTTATTTTGCTCAATTTGTGTACCAATCAATATTGTAGGAACTGTAGATACAGTAGTAAATCACACAGAAATTGTTCTAATGGGAGCAGATCATAGTAATGTTAAACAAGAACATTATAAGGTAGGTATACTACAAGGTATTAAATACTAAGGAGAAAATTAAAGCAGGAGAAGGGATTAAACAACCTGGAGAGAGAGATGCAATTTTAAAGAGTGGTCAGGAGAGGCTTCATTGAGAAGGTAACAGTTAAAAACTTGAAGATGGAAAAATCAAAGATAAAAAACTAAAATACTAATAATATATGTAATTAGAAGTTCTGCAGGATAAACATCATAGTATAGAACATAGTGGAGTTTATTCATAGAATAAATGGCAGCTAAAATATATTATTAATGTGTCAAGCCCTGCTGTAATCATGTTACATGGTACCATTTAAGCTGCATAAAAATTCCACAAATAGGCAAAAATATTATCAATATTCTACAGATAAACTGAGACAAAGAAAGTTTAAATTTATTCATGGTTACACAGCTGATCAATGTTTTTCACCACAGATGGTTTTCTTCTAGATTCCAGTATTTTAACATTTTAATACTCACCCTCTGAGAGGCAGAGTGATTTATTTTTTATGCATTTACTCCCATGAAGAAAAACTAAAATCAGACTAATTCTACTCACTGATCTTGGTCTTGTCCTATTTGGCCTCCATTCAAAACCTCCACAACTGTACAATTCGCTGGATAATCTTTATCACAGAATCAGATAATAAAGTCCTCAGTAATACTGCATATGGAAATCAGCCAAGCAGTATAATTGGAACTTTGGAACTTTCAGTCTGGTTCCTTTTATAGTCTGATGCAAGCATCAGAGGAAGATATGCCTCTAGGTCGTTTCTGAAATCACCATCCTCTGATCTCCATCTCCTTTATGTAGGCAGTTTTAGGAAAGAATACTCACACTCTCGCATCTACACATGCTATTCCATCCTAAAACTAAAAAATGTTCATAAAAATTTGTCTATACAAAGAAAAATGAATTCCCCAAAGGAAACATCTTACGGGAAAAAAAAAATCCTGTAATGTTTTCTGTTCCCATGTTTTTAGACTGAGGAATATTCCAGTATGCACATAAAGACAGAGGGAATCTCTGTGGTTCTCACAAGCTGATACCACAGACCTTCTGAAGGCTGGCTAGGGAAAGCCAACGTTCCAGCTTTGGCCAGATAAAGAGCAAAGATCCCAAGGTGGCCCAAAAGGGTTTCAGACAACTAGTAAGCTGAATTCGGCAGGGGACAAGGAGGGAAAAGAAACATAACCAACAAAACAAGCATGATGAAATAGTAAATGAAAATACAACAATAAATAATAATAGTAAATCTAAAATGAAGAGAAGGAATAAAACCAAATAGATTATTTATCACCATCAATGCAAATGATTTAAATTTCCCTTGTAAAATACAAAACTGAAACATCTTAAAGTGGTTACAAAATAAAGGCAGTTTGTTAATGACACATCAAATACAAAATGACAAGAAACATAAAACTTAAAAGAATGGGAATCAGGCCAGGTGTGGGGTTCACACTTATAATCCCAGCACTTTGGAAGGCTGAGGCAGGTGGATGACATGAGGTCAGAAGTTTGAGACCAGCCTGAACAACATGTTGAAACCTCCGTCTCTACTAAAAATATAAAATTAGTCGTGGTCGCACGTGCTTGTGATCCCAGCTACTTAGGAGGCTGAGGCAGGATAATCGGCTGAGATCACACTATTGTACTACAGAGTGAGTAGTTATTGTACTACAGAGTGAGTAGTTATTGTACTACTCTGTTGCCTGGGCAACAGAGTGAGATTGTCTCCAAAAGAAAAAAAAAAAAAAAAAAAAAAGAAATTTAAAAAAAAAAAAAAAAAAAAAAAAAAAAAAAAAGAGTGGGAATGAAATACTGCAAAAAAGAAAACAAATGGTAAGTAGGAGTAGAAATCATCAAACAAGTAAAGTGATTTTCAGAGCCAAAAGTATGACGGGAAGAGAGAGAGAGAGAGAGAGAAAGAGAGAGAGAGAGAGATTGTTTTATTTCACTAGGCTAAAATGGCTACTTCCAATATATTTCTGGTAGTATTTTGTTGTCTAAAATGAAAATAAATCTTATAAGTAAATCCTGACTTCTACAAGTCCATAAAAAATCACAGGAGTATCAGATATTTTAATGCTTCTTTAAGCCAGAAAAAAAAAGTTTAATCAAAATAGTTTATAACTTAGCAAAAATTATTTAAGAAGTACCAATAGAATATAGTTAAAAATGTTACTCGCTTATTTCCCCATGCTCCCAATGCCACCTTGACCCCATCCCTGCTTCTCAAATACACTCACTTTTAAACACTGTTCAGCATTACTTTTATGTTTTTAATATGTGCACTGTGTTGTTTAATACTCCATGTTAGACCTTATTATTGCCCCTTGCTATAAGAGACGAAATGCGGTTTTTCCCTTTCCCCTCCTTCACCCATCAGGCCTGTCAAAAATTTTCTCAGTATTTTTCTAGCCATATTTTAGTTAAAATTATGTGATTATGCATGCCTTTAGAAATATTAGTGTATTATAATTGCATTTGGGCTTTTCTATTTTTTTTAATTAATTGCATTTTTAATGCTTTTGTGGTCTTTTGTTATCTTTGCATTATTTATTATATCTCATTTGAACTTTTAGAAATGTTTAAGTTACACCTCCGGTATTTTATTAAGTCTGACCCTTGACACCCTCCGGTATTTTATTAAGTCTGACCCTTGACACCGTCTTCCTAAAACACACCTTTTTACTTTCCTGCTTCATCTAAACTGTTTGCTCTCGGTTCCTGCTGTGAACCATCTTTCTTGAGGCTGCCTTTGACTCCGGTCCCAATTACAGGTCTTCCTCAAAACACATGCCAATAATTTCAGAGGAGCGGATATGTGGGAAGTCCTGGCATTTCTGAAAAAATGTTTTATAGTGTTTTAATCAATTGGTAGTTTAGGAAGTTGTACGTTTCAGAGTTGAAGGGACAGGATCCCTGAGAAACATGAAAGCCTTGCTCCCTTGCCCTCCAGTGGCTGATGTAGCTCTTGAAAATGTCTGAGGCCATTTTGTTTGTAGATAAACTGGTTTTGTTTTGTTTATCTGTCTAGCAGCTTGTAGGTGTTACTGTTTCCCCAATTTTACTACAGTCTCATGAAAATGTACCTTGAGGTATGTGTTCATTTTTTTATTTAATGTATAAAATCTGATCTGGAGAGTACTATACTTTTTCTCTTGAAGATTTCAACTAACGTTTTACAGATTTTCTTCTTCCTTCAATTTTCTCTATTTTTATAAGTTATAGAGAATTGCATAAATCAGATGTTGGATTTCCTGAATTTTTTCTTTACATTTTCTGTCATGTTTTTTCCTTCTCTCTTTTTCTCCCCTGCTTTCTGGGAGATGTTTCAACTTAATTTTCTACAGTTCCCAGTTATTTCGCATAAATATCTATAGTTACATTTTTCCAGAATTAATTTTCTTCAAATATTCTCTTTATTTTAGATGCAACTTTTCCTGGAAATTTATTGAACATCCTAATTAGAGTGATATTTATTTAATTTTTCTTTTATTTCATGGATTATATCTGTTTCTTCTAGGGTAATTACTTTTTGATATCCATCCTTCATTATTTTGTGGTGCAAACTTTCCTAACCTGTGTGGTTATTATGAGTTAACTGCTGGTATATAAGAATAAAATAGCACAAAAAAGCAATTAGGAACTTAAGAACTTAACGTTCTTTATCAATTATCAAGTTTTGCTTTAGGTTAATTAACTCTAAAATACCAAAGCTTGAAATCTTGTCCTTTTGGGTCACTTAAATTCCCCAATAACACTTGTTTTCTACGACCTAGGGGTATAGAAGTCCAATTGCTTGGACACTGGATATAGAGATGGGACACATTTTCAATATTAAAAGTTTCAAATTTCTTTTTCAGCTACTATTTTACTCTCATCCTTTGGAAACAACATTCAGCACCTGGAACTCTCAAGGGCTCTGAGAAACCTAGTTTATTGTTCACAACCCTTTTGACACACAATCTTTCTTTTTTAGACACAGGGTCTTAATAAGTTGCCCAGGCTGGTCTTGAACTTCTGGGTTCCAGTGATCTTACAGCCTCAGCCTCTTTGGTAACTGAGACTGTAGGCACGCACCACCATTCCTGGCTAATGATGCACCATCTTTTAGCAGCTCTCTTTTCTCTTATACGTAGCATTATCTCTCTAGTCATTTTTTCTTTTATTTTGTTAAAATTATATGTGTTTAACAGCTCTTTATTTTGTGTTTAGTTAGTGTATACAGGCAATCCTTTATTCAAAAAATGTTTAACCTTTTAAATACCCCAGATTCAGCTTTTAGGCAAAACCTGAAGTCAAATTACATAAACTAGGATGGAAAGGTTCTGTGATGTTTCTCTCCATGAAAGAAACAGAATAAATAAAACTCTCTTCCAGAGAAAATCCCAATGACTTGGTATTTTCCAAAATACATAGAAATCCACAAAGTATGAAATACTTGAATAAAGACCTGATGAGATTAAGATATAAGCCATGCTCATGAGTCTATCTGAAGGAAGAGCTTTCAGAAAAAGCCAAGAGTGAACAGGAAAGGAAAAGACCTTGAGGTAGGGCCCTGTCATATTAAAGGAATGGTAGCAAAGATATTACTATGCCTAAAGTAGAGAGAGAGTGGTGAAAAGATCGTAAAGGGCTTCATAGACAATGGAGAATTTGATTGGTAATCTGATAATGATGAAAGTACGCTAGAGAATCTTGAGTAGGTGAATAATGAGATCTATTGGCATTTAGAAGAATCAATCTGGTTGATATGTTATTTGTTGAAAATAGAGTTCGTAGATGCAAGGACAAAAAGATAATCGATTATATAATTCTATACATTAAAAAGTATAACTTTATTGTATAATTCATTATTATGTGGTCTTATTGGTTGAAACTTTAAATAATATAAAGGAATCTACAATCAAGATTGAATCTTTTCAATCAATTTAATTACCATTTCAGAAATATGGAACCACAGAGCTTTGAGAATTTAATAAGACTCAAAGAGCTTCCTTAAACATTACCAATACTAATAGGATAATGGAGTTTGAATAAATTCTATCTCTTTAGAGCCAGTGTTATTTCACATCATTTATTTATGGCTATAAACAAAAAGCCAGTGTAAATTTCCCATATGGCTATTAAAGAAACCACAATGTATACTTAATGCCTATTAATAGTATGGACATTTTTCTCATTATATATGTTGGATTAATTTTGAATAAAAGTAATTATCACCTTTAATTAGAAGAATGGACATTTATTATAGATGTGTTGAATAGTATAATAACTATTAGAAATAATTGAAAAGTAGAGAGTAATTTGGCTAATTTAGAACAGTCAAATGCAGGTGATTATTAGAGCACATTTGGAATGGCTGAATTGCAAGCTTAAAAAAGTATTTGGGAAGAACAGTCAATGAAATAAGCTATAAGTAAGGCCACAATACAAAATATGAGGAATATGAGGAGAGATGCCAGGGACCTGTAATAAAAAAATACATGAACTGATAAAAGTAAACATATAAGGCTCAGAAATCAAAGGCAGTTAAAAGGACAGTAAATGGTTAAATCAATTCAGTGGTTCATAGAAATTATACTAGAGCTCAACTAATATAGATTATCTTGAACAGACAGGGTCTCTATAAATAGAACTTCTATTTGGGGCAGTTACCATGGAGAAAGCACCTGGTCCTATTCTTTCCAGAAGGTCCTTGTGATATGACTCTAGGGGGCTTTCTTTATATAAAATATTTACCTCCTTACCAGAATAACCTTCAGAATTTGTATGTTGATGATAATTATATATAAACATTAACAATTATAATTTTATCTAAAAAGATTAAAGAATAACAATGATTATTTTTTTAAATGAAAGAAAAGTAACTATAACTAACAAATCTTTAAAATGGTAGCAATAATATATCATCCATAAAACAGTTTATTAGAATATAAGTCAAAGATATATAACACAGAATACATGAGAAAATAAAAGAAAGAGGGCAAGGTGCAAATATTTCTGCTTTCCTAAATGAGTTAGGTCTCAGATGCAAATAACAAAAACAAAAACTGAACAATTTTAGGATAAAATAAGTTTGTTAGTAAAACTATACATAACTTATAGGGTAATTGCTAGATAATTAGATTTGGAGCTGTATCATCTGAATGACAAGAAATTTGCATGACAGAAGACCCTACTACCACTTCTGGGCACTAGATTCAGTAGCTTGCTTGCTGATATTGGCACTGGGTTTGGGATACTGCAGCTTGCACTTCCTATACTATTGATAGTCCTTGATTGCTGTTTTCAAAACTTTTATTGCCTTTGGAAACTAGGGCTAGAGAATTTAAAAAATAAAATAAAAGGGCAAACAAATATTAAAAAATACTTTGTTAAGAAAAATGAAAAATCAACATTATAAGTTTATGTAGTTACTATGTTGAAAGAATACACAATCTCCTTGAATCTGGGGAAAAAAAAGCCGTAAGAAGAAAGAAAATTTGTAAAATGACAATAAAAGAAAAGGAGATAGAGCAGACAAAGAAAAACATAAAATCTTCGCTGTCATAAAATCCATAATGGCTAAAAACTTAGAGTTAAAAACATACTGAATATGTGCATTAAAATTCTGATTCTGATTTTTGGAAAAAAAAATAACAGCCAACGAGTATTTCTTTAGAAAAAATCCTGCCACCTTTTGAATTTCAAGAATAACAAAAATTTGGACACAAAAAAACTTATTTTCTTTAAACTGGTCATTGCTTTTCTGTATAACAAAACTTCAGAAGAAAATGAAGCAATCACTATAGAATTTTTTTAAATAATGATTTTACTGTTTTTTTTTTTTTTTTTTTGAGTTCCAGTGAACATGTGCAGGATGTGCAGGTTTGTGACATAGGTAAACATGTGCCATGGTGGTTTGCTGCACAGATCAATCATCAGGTAGGTATTAAGCCCAGCATGCATTAGCTCTTTTCCTAATGCTCTCCCCTGCCAACCTCCCTCAATTGGCGTCAGTTAGTGTTGTTCCCCTCCCTGTGTCCATGTGTTCTCATTGTTCAGCTTCCACTTATAAGCGAGAACATGTGGTGTTTGATTTTCTGTTTTGGCATTAGTTTGCTGAGGATAATGGCTTCCAGTTTTATCCATGCCCCTGCAAATGACACGACCTCATTCCTTTTTATGGCTGCACAGTATTCCATTGTGTATATGTACCACTTTTCTTAATCTAGTCTATCATTGATGCATTTGGATTAATTCTATGTCTTTGACATTGTGAATAGTACTGCAGTGAAATTTGTGTGTGTGTATCTTTATAATAGAATGATTTATATTCTTTAGGCTATATACCTAGTAATGGTATCAAATAGTATTTCCAGTTCTAAATATTTGAGGAACCGCCACACTGTCTTCCACAATTTTGCTTGAACTAATTTGCGTTCCTGTCCACAGAGTAAAAGTGTTCCTATTTCTCTGCAACCTTGCTAGCATCTTTTATTTCTTGACTTTTTAATAATCGCCATTCAGACTGGCATGCAATGGCAATCAGGCAAGATGAAGAAATAAATCATATTTAAATAGGAAGAGAGAAAGTCAAATAGTCTTTGTTTGCAAATGACATGATTCTATATCTAGACAACCCCATTAACTCAGCCCAAAAGCTTCTTAAGCTGATAAGCTACTTCTGCAAAGTCTTAGGATACAAAATCAATGTGCAGAAATCACAAGCATTCCTATACACCTACAACAGGCAATCAGAAAGCCAAACAATGAATGAACTCTGGTTTGCAATTGCCATAAAGAGAATAAAATACCTTGGAATACAGCTAACAAAGGAAGTGAAGAACGTCTTTAAGGAGAACTACAAACCACTGCTTAAGTATATCAGGGAGGACACAAGCAAATGGAAAAACATTCCATACTCACGGTTAGGAAGAACCAATATTCTGAAAATGGCCATACTGCCCAAAGCAATTTGTAGAGTCAATACTATTCCCATTATATTATTATTGACATTCTTCCCATAATTAAAAGGAACTATTTTAAAATTCATATGGAACCAAAAAAGAGCTTGCACAGCCAAGAGAATCCTAAGCAAAAAGATCAAAGCTGGAGGCATCACACTACCAGACTTCAAACTATACTACAAGCTACAGTAACCAAAACAGCATGGTTCTGGTACAAAAACAGGCACACAGTCAAATGGAAGAGAATAAAGAACTCGGAGATAAAACCACACATCTACAACCATCTAATCTTCGACAATCCCAACAAAAACAAGCAATAGGGAAAGGATTCCCTACTTAATAAATGGTGTTGGGAGAACTGGCTAGCCATATGCAGAAAATTGAAACTGGATCCCTTCCTTACAACCTTATACAAAAGTTAACTCAAGAAGGATAAAGTCTGAAATGTAAAACCCAAGAAAATTGAGGCAGTACCATTCAGAACACAGCCATGGGCAAAGACTTTATGATGAAATAGCCAAAAGTAAGTTCAAGAAAAGCAAAAATTGACAAATGGGACCTAATTAAACTAAAGAGCTTCTGCACACCAAATAAAACTTTTATCAGAGTGAACAGACAACCTACAGAATGGGAGAAAAATTTAGCAATCTATCAATCACTACAGAATTTAGGGCAAAATTTTTTGTCCTGAAACTTCTGTATTCAGGTAAGCATCTCATTTATATGTAATAGACATAAATGGCGTGCCTATCTATTCAGGGAATCACACATATACCAACCACAAATATATAATTCTCAAGAAATTACATACAATAGAACCTTAACAGGTAAAGAAATTAATAAACATATTTTTGGAAAGAATATTTGTGAAATTAATTTGTGAGCTTGTATTCATTCAATTTCAGAGTAGAATAAAGAATGTAAACATATGTTACAAAAGCGAATTCTTGAAATGGAAGTCAAACTTGGCCTTGTTTAGCTTCACCATTAGCTCTGCCTTCCACCTCCATTAATAGTATATGTCTCAATCCTTATCTATACTCCAAATTTGAATAATATAATTTAATTTGTTAAAACTTATAAAATACTTTTCTATTACATCTGTAATAAATAATTTAGATTATTTATACAGTTATTTATACATTGGCTAAAAAATACTACACACAATTCTTTGTTAATTCAGAGACTGGGTTTTATTTTATTCTACAAGTCTTCTTTATTATAAAAGAGTTCTAGTAATTATATTTTTTATCTTCCAATTTTATATTGGACAATATGCCTCTTTTCCTATTTAAAAATATTTTTAAAATATTTGTCTTGAATTTTTAACATTTTGTTCGTTTAATAAGTAACTTAGAAGGAAGATTTTGAACTAAATCAAAATATAGAATCTGATTTCAAAAATAGCAAAATTTTTTGAAAAATTTGAAAATGGCAAAACAAACACAAAAAATAAAAATATAAATTGTTGACAATAATTCTTCCTAGGTGATATTTAGGTTCAAATTTTACATTTAATTATTTTTCAGTGATTCTACCTTACCTGAAAACTGGACAAAATAACATTAATAATAAAATTATGTGCTATTTTATATGAACTATATTACCACATGATGTTGAACTATTATTTGTAGTGGACAATCAATAGAGAGTAAGCACAATGAAAATTGTACCTTTCAATTACACGTCAGTGTTATACTGGAATACCTGGAAGAAATGAAAGTGACTACTTATTTGCTGAATTGAATTAAGACAATTCTGTTACAATGTATTTTGGTTTGTTAAGACTTTGGAATTTTCCCAGTGTTTCAGGAATGCTTATATTGAACGATTACTAAGGGTCAATGCCTCATGCATTTGAGAGGCTCAAATAAGAGGATTCTGCAGGTATTTTCCTTTGAGTAATAGCACCAACATATAATACTCAAACACTAAAGGAGGTCAAACAGTTCTAGTTACATTCATTTTTTTATCTTGTTAACATAAGCCATTTAACAAATTATGCAAGAACATTATAATGTGGTCAGACATTCTAATGAATTTTTATTCCAGGTTTGGAAAACTGTCCAAAACACTTCAAGAGTCATTTTCAATTCCTAATATATCAAATTGGATGAGTTTATCCCTATTTATTATTTCTAATACTTTTATAACTCCTGACACTAAAGATATTATCAAAGTATGATCTCAGTGACAAAAATTTTAAGAATTTGATTAAGAAACTTGGAAATTTATTTCAGATTCCCTCACACTTAAATATTTATAGAAGATAATATGACAGCTTATTAACAATTGGTTTTTTCAATAGTTCATCTATTAAATCAAAAATGATACAGTATATTATTTTTGCTATAATCAGAGGAGCAGAGATGTATTTGTTTTATAGTAAATACATTTTCATTTTTATAATCTTAGGCACTAAAATTAGCTTCTTTTCTATTACAATGATGTTAGAAATATAAAATTTAAATATATTTGATATAGATATCAAATATAAACAATAAAACATTTTGATATGTTTGAACAATCTTTCTTAAAAGCCAATAGGTAATAAACGTGCATTATTGAGTTGGCAAAAATAAAAAATCCAATTCGTATTTCTATATTTACAGGGAAATTCAAAAGCATCTAACATTCTTGAGAAATGAGTGGAAGTTGAGTTTGCTGCTATAACTAGTTCAGGTCTGAGTAGATTTTTCACTTATATGTAAAAAATTTTAGGGAGGGCAAAAAAGAGAAATAAGAAATAAATATATTTTATTATGTTCCCATAATATCCTTTCAAAGAGCACAGACACTTTCTAAGACTCCATCATCAGTAATCTACACTTTGAGAGGCAAGTAGGTATGATTCCTCTAGTTGAAATTCCATGTTGGAAATAGTTTCTGTCTGTCTCTGTCTCTCTCTCTCTGTCTCTCTCTCTGTCTCTCTCTCAATGAAATGCTTATTCTTTAAAGTAAGTTGAATTAAAATCCCAGTTAGAAATGTAAAAGTTCACTTGCTTGCTTGTTTATAAATCTTCCTCTCATAATGAACTATTCAACAATGAATTTAGCCATCTCTAGAAAATAGACAACATAGCCTTCCATAAATGTCAGGACAACCTATAAAATACTTCTGTAGGCTTAGGGAGAAGTCTACCTCCTATATTTCAAACCACTCAAACCCTTTCATGAACATATCCCTCCATAGTGAGATTCTAAGCAAACTTTCTAAACCATTAGGGTTTTAGACTCCATGCAAAGAAGCATCTGATAGCCTCAGTTTTTCTATCTCTTGTTAGATTTGTAACAACTGAACTTATATTACTTAACATTATAGACTTCAAATTTCCAAAGAGTAGGGGTAATTTACATTCCTCACAACAGTAAAGAAAGCTCTGGTCCTATATTTTGAAAACAAAGTGAAAAGAAGAAAGGCAGGCTTGCAGGCAGGCAAGCTTACTTTTATATATACAGTCAACCCTTAGTATTCATGGGTTCTGCATCTATAAGTTTAATCAATCATGGATTGAAAATATTTGGCAAAAAAGAGGGTGGTTGTCTCTGTACTGAATATGCACAGACATTTTTCCCTAAACAATACAGTATAACAACAATTATGTATCATTTACACTGTATTAGTATTATAAGTATTATAGAGATAATTTAAAGTGTATGAGAAGATGTGCATAGGCTATATGCAAATACTGTACTGTATTATATATGGACCTTGAGGAGATCCTCGAACAGATATCTCATGAATATTGAGGATAGCTGTATATAATTTATGTCACATAATTAGCTATGTTACATGCAATGTAACTTACACAATCACAGAGAAATACATTTAAAATTCTTGACTAACAGTAATTGAAATATGTAAAAAATTTTTAAGTATTCAAAAGATAAACGATCTCTGACTTTTAAACTACACACCATCTACATATAGAAGGATACCAGACTCTACTTTATATTAGTTAATAACTGTAGAATTAGACTTATTTATGTAAGAATAAAAGCTTTACATCTGTTTTGTATTAGAAGTGCTTGCATAAGATAACATAGAGAAATTATACTTTTCAGGGTTCTTTGTTAAAAGCAACCAAAACTAAGTAAACAAACATGACTTCAAGGGGGAATGTCAGAAAATTCACATTATTGACATAAAGGAAGTTAGAATGGGTTTCAGAAAAGGAAAGAAAAGAAGGCAGAAGGAGCCACTCCCAAATTGACATCTAATGAATAACCTATGTAGAGCATGCTGCTACTCCTTCCACTAAAGTGCATTGCCATAGAAGACGAACCTGCCACCGGAAGCTGTTCCTCTGTTCTGCTGACACATCATGTTAAGAATGGGTTCTAATCCAGGAGCGCGGAGGCCTGGCTCCTGCAGGGCCGGACGGAGCCAGGCAGGCAAGCCCCTGCGGCGTCCGGGCCCAGGCGTTTTTATTCAGGCGTCGCTCTTAAGGGAGCCAGGCCGTGCCCGGTGCATTGTGGGAGCGTCCCGCGGCCCGTTTTCCGGAGGAGGCGGAGGGCGCAAAGCGAGCGGGTGGATCCTTAAAGAACCCAGCCAAGGCCAGGCACGGTGGCTCAAGCCTGTAATCCCAGCACTTTGGGAGGCCGAGGTGGGTGGATCACGAGGTCAAGAGATCGAGACCATCCTGGTCAACATGGTGAAACCCCGTCTCTA
>NW_016107429.1:1464262-1467340 GCF_001604975.1 Cebus imitator
TTTTATTCAGTAATTCTTTGATCATCTATCCTTTTATTTACATGGCCTTTAATACCACAATAGGACTTTATTAACTGGTGCTTATGAGTATGTCTCTTTGTCCTGTACCCTTCACATCCAAACCACAAAAATACTCCAATAATAGCTCTAAGAAAAATGTTGACCTGAGGTACAGGTCAACCTCTCCACCCATGTTCCACATTTTGTACTAACCACGATGGCCTTTATGTTCCCCTCTGATTGACTAGACTTTAGACAGGCTTCTGTCTGACTCTAGGCCCCTGTCCTCCTCTTTCTTAGAGAATTTACTTTAGAAAACTTGACACTTTAATTATTTCTCTCTCCCTTAAGATGTAAATATTCTTCCAGCCTAATGCTTGTTTTATAAACCCTGTTTTAAAACCTTGTTTTATAACCCTTTCTCAAAGACATAGGAGCCATCCCTCTGAAATGCAATTATCAAAGACAGTCTCTGTCTCTGGTCTCTATGGGAGGGTTAGAGCCTAACTTCACTAAGCACCAAGTAGCAAACACAGAGGGCCTAATCACATGGACCAATATCCCCTCTGATATTCTCTTATGCCCTAGAACAACCCAGCTCTTAAAAAAATATTTAAAATTCTCCTGCCTTATTTTTAGAAGAGTGAAATTTCATTTTTCTCCTATATTGCAATAGTCTTGATCTCTGTCATAATAATTTTTAATAAAGTCTTTAATAATAATCTTTAATAAAGTCTTCCTTGCTTGTAACTCCAAGTGCGTTATTTTCTTTGATAGCACTGTATTTTCCATTTCTTATTCCTCTTCAAATGTCCTTCCTCAGTCTCTTTTTTGAGATTTGAATTATTCTTTACGACCCATATCAAATGCATTTCCTGTGAGTATAACCATCTAAATTGAGATTTCCTTGGGAGTTGGAGGGGGAGACTCACTATGTTGTGCTTTCAAATGCTTAGTGTCTAAAAGTGTAAAATAAGATAAGTAATCTTACACTATGTGAATTAGCCATTCTCTTTTATAATACTTAATATTTTAATGATTGATTGAGAGAGTAAAGAAAGCTGTCCTTTTTTGACTATATCAGTTAGCAGGGCATTTCTTCAGTTTCCAGTCTTCACATGTTCACTTAGAAAGGAGAAGAAAAACTGAGTTAGAACACTGTGAAATTTGTCTTGCTGAAACATTTTTTAGTTACTTAAAAGATGAAGAAGACTATCATCTTCCCTCTCACCAGGCAACTTCCCTTCAAATGACTTTGCAATGTCACGGAATACAGAACTCTGCTGAGCAGGGAATAGAAACAATGATTTCTGCGAAAAAGTGCTAAGCAACTCCTTGACATTTTGTGGCTGGCACTGTAAGGAAGTTTACTTATGAGAAAAGTTTATTGTGATGCTCATCAGGCATTGAATGTTCTGTTTTTTTCCATACAAAAATGGATAATTACATGCAGCAGCATACATGTACATCTGAGTAGAAAGAAATAACACAGTGGGAAACAAGGGTAAGAGCTAGAGAGGGGTTATTTGTTGTTTTCTCTTTCATTCTGAGGTATGAAAAAAGAGAAGAATTAAATGGAAACAAAATAACATTATCACCAAAAATTTGAAAATTAAAGGTTGAAAGAGAATAGTAAGATCTTATCAAAAAGTTTCCTTGAGTCCTCTAATACTCAACACGTAATCTGTGCTCATATTCTCTGAATCTACCTAAAATATATCCCAAATTGCCCACCATGCACCATACTGCGCCCTGCACCCTGCAACTACCCTCCCTCAATTGGACTCCTGCAAAATTTTCAGAGGTACCGTACTGCCTCTTCTCTTTTGTTCTTCTAAAAACTATTTGATGCAGTAAAAGTCATGTTGGTGAAACAATGATGTACTTTTAGTAAAAGAGGAAGTATGTCACTCTCCTGCTCAGAAACTTCAAATCTGTTCCCTAAAATCTCAAGCACATGCCATACTCTAAAAGGTACTACATAATTTGCCACATATCTGCTTCTCCAAAATTATTGCCTTTCATTCTCTCTACCGGGCCAACTCAAACCAAACTGTACTTACTGCTATCCCTCCAAAGCCTGGAGTTTCCATTAGAGATCTCCACGTGATTCACTCCCTTACCTTGCTTAGGACCCTGGTCAAGTATCTCCATTTTAGATTCTTCTAGAACCTCTCTTTCTAAAATGGTTCTTTCCTCTTAACAAGCCACCTTTTAATACATGATACTCCATTGTTGTTTTGTAGCAGAATTTCAACCCGAGATAATAATACAAAAACAGTAAGATCACATCACTTTGTTGTCACACACTCTGTAATGGCTGCTCCTGATTATGCTAAGAATAAAAGCCACAATATCTTGGGTGGAAAAAGAGGTCATACATGATAAGAACCAACCCCATATCTATGAACTACTCATCACACACTATTCTAAATTCTTGCTCACTCCTTTCCAGCCGTTCTGACACTCTTGCATGCTTTGAACATTAAAAAGCTGGATCCCTATAGTCATTCTACTTTGCATGACTTATTTCTTCATTATATTCAGGTATAGCACCACTTCTGTATTAAATTCTTCTTTGATACAGGTATTAAAATACCACTTCACAATACTTCATATTTCCTAACCTTTCTTTTTTATATTTCATGCATTTGTAACTACTTTATATGTTAAACATGAAGTCTATTTATTGATTCAAATAAAATGAGAGCATAAGCTTTGGTTCTCTGGGTTATCATTGTATTTTTGGCTCTTAGGAACAGTACCTGCCACCTAATAGAACCTCAGTAAATACAGTGAATGAGTAAATTATATGTATGTTTAAAGGCCTTTTTATTTTAAATACTACACATGAAAGACTAACAGAAACACACCAATTTTATTGAAATTGTGTCACTTTTGAAGAATCACATTTTTTTTTAATACTGAAAAGAAATATGACTTAGCTCTTTCATTGGGCACTTCAATTTGCTGTGACATTTGATTGAGAACAATAGACAACATATAGCTTCAATGAGAAAATAATCCCATGATCTACGGTATTTTATTTCTGAAATAACATTGTAAGGTACTAGCATA
>NW_016107429.1:1468045-1541064 GCF_001604975.1 Cebus imitator
AAAACTCACGTAAGAAAAAAACACTACTGGAAAACTATAAACTGAAACACTGTTGCAACTCACATAAGACTGATTAATATTTGAATACCAAAACGCAGGAGTGGATAGAACAAACTGAACATCCAACAGTATACAGGTATTGATCAGCTTACGACCTATGCAACTTACGACCTTTCGACTTTACGACCACAATTGCTAGCCACAACTGCTCTGCGTCTGGCAGCGCAGACATAGCCCAGCTGGGCGTACGACAGTGCGGACCAGCTTCCAGCAGCACTACCATCTCTGTGTGCATATAGCCTACTTAACTTACGACCAAATCGTGTTACGACTGGTCTGTCGGACCCAATCGTGATCGTAAGTGGAGCACTAGCTGTACATTGAGATCCCAGAATGACAATACTTTAGGGCGTAAGGTAAAGGGCTAAACTAGTTATAGATTATAGATTATATGTTATACTATATACTTTCCTAACAAACAATAAAAACAAGCTTCAAAGATCAATAATATCTGTAAGTAATTTAATGGCTTGTTTAAACAAGCTCCAACAAAGTTGGAGTTCCAAAACTTGATAATCACAATGTTCACCACCCAATCAAAAGTGGGCAGACATAAAGAGCAGGAAAACATAATCTGTAACAGTAGGTTAATCATGATCAGAAAGATAGTTAGAAGTAAGATGATGGACTTAGCAGAGAAGACTTTAAAATGGTTATTATGGATATATTAAAATACTTAAGTGCCAAAGCGGGTGGATCACCTGAGGTCTGAAGTTGGAGACCAGCCTGGTCAACATGGTGAAGCCCCATCTCTACTAAAAATACAAAAAACTGCATGGCATGGTGGCACATGCCTGTAATCCCAGGGACTGAGGCAGGAGAATCACTTGAACAGGGGTAGGGGGTGGACAGAGGTTGCCGAGAGCTAAAATCATGCCACTGCACTCCAGCCTAGGCAACAAGAGTGAAACTCTGTCTCAAAAAAAAAAAATACATAAACATAGTCACAAAAATGGACACAATGAAGAAGAAACTGAAAATATTAGAGAACCAAATGGAACTTGTAGAATAAACCATATACTCTATGAAATTTAAAGATATCTACTGAATTTAACTAACGGCAGTTTAGACACTGAAGAAAAGAAGATTAATGAAGGTGGGGACTCTGCCTAAAATGAAGCATAGAAATATTGAACTCCCCCAAAGAGTGTGAAGAACATAAAATACTTGAAGTATGATAACAATGACATCTAAGCTTTCTTTATATGATTAAATATCCATCCACAAATTTAAGAATATTTTCTTTTTTTTTTTTTTTTTTGAAATGGTTGCACTCTGGTTGCCCAGGCTGGAGTGCAGTGGTGTAATCTCAGCTTGCTGCATCCTCCACCTACTGGGCTCAGGTGATTTTGCCACCTCAGCCTCCCAAGTAGCCACGACTACAGGCCTGTGCAACCATGCTCAGGTAATGTTTCAGATTTTTAGTAGAGACAGAGTTTTGCTATGTTGCCATGGATAGTCTTGAACTCCTGGATTCAAGCAATCCTCCTGCCTCAGCCTCCCAGAAAGCTGAGATTACAGGTGCCCACTACAACGTCTGGCTGACATTTTTGGATTTTTAGTAGAGACAGAGTTTTGCTATGTTGCCATGGATAGTCTTGAACTCCTGGATTCAAGCAATCCTCCTGCCTCAGCCTCCCAGAAAACTAGGATTACAGGTGGGAGCCACCAGGTTCAGCCAAATCAAAGAATCTTGATCAATTTCAAACAGAATGAACACAGACAATTTTTTCATGGGGCATCATAGTCAAATAGTTAAAAACATCAATAAAAAAATGATTGTATATTTAGAAGATTCCATCATATCAGCCCAAAATCTCTTTAAACTGATAAGGAACTTCAGTAAAGTCTCAGGATACAAAATTCAATGTACAGAAATCACAAGCATTCCTATATACCAATAACACTAACAGAGAGCCAAATCAAAAGGAAACTCCCATTCACAATTGCTACAAAGAGAACAAAATACCTAGGAATACAACTAAAAAAGGACATGGAGGACCTCTTCAAGGAGAACTACAAACCACTGCTCCAGGAAATAAGAGAGGGCACAAACATATTGAAAAACATTGCATGTTCATGGTTAGGAAGAATCAATATAATGAAAATGGCCACACTGCCAAAAGTAATCTATAGATTCAATGCTATCCCCATCAAGCTACCAATGACCTTCTTCACAGAACTGGAAAAAAACACCTTAAACTTTATATGGAACTAAAAGAGAGCCCACATAGCCAAGACAATCCTAAGTGAAAAGAACAAACCTGGAGGCATCACACCACCTGACTTCAAACTATATCACAAGTCTGCAATAATCAAAACAGCATGGTACTGTTACCAAAACAGAGATATAGACCAGTGGAACAGAACAGAAGCCTCGAAGGCAAAGCCACATATCTAAAACTATGTGATGTTTGACAAATATGACAAAAACAAGCAATGGGGAAAGGATTCCCATTTAATAAATGGTGTTGGGAAAACTGGCTAGCCATGTGAAGAAAGCAGAAATTCGACCCTTTTCTGACACCTTACACTAAAATTAACTCCAGATGGATTAAAGACTTAAACATAAGACCTAACAGCATAAAAACCCTAGAAGAAAACCTAGACAAAACCATTCAGGACATAGGCATTGGCAAGGACTTCATGACTAAAACACCAAAACCACTGGCAGCAAAAGCCAAAATAGACAAATGGGGTCTCATTAAACTCCAGAGTTTCTGTACAGCAAAATAAACAATCATTAGAGTGAACCAGCAACCAACAGAATGGGAAAAAATTTTTGCAATCTATCCATCTGATGAAGAGCTAATATCCAGAATCTACAAAGAACTAAAACAGATTTACAAGAAAAAAACAAACACACCCATTCAAAAGTGGGCGAAGGATATGAACAGACACGTTACCAAAGAAGACATATATTAGGCCAACAAACATATGAAAAAATGCTCATCATCACTCGTCATTAGAGAAATGTAATTCAAAACCACGTTGAGATACAATGCCACACCAGTTAGAATGGGGATCATCAACAAATCTGGAGACAACACATGCTGGAGAGGATGTGGAGAAATAGGAACACTTTCACACTGTTGGTGAGAGTGGAAATTAGTTCAATCATTGTGGAAGACAGTGTGGCGATTCCTCAAGGATGTAGAAATAGAAATTCCATTTGACCCAGCAATCCCATTACTGGGTATATACCCGTAGGATTATAAATCATTCTACTATAAAGACACATGCACACGTATGTTCATTGCGTCACTGTTTACAATAGGAAAGACCTGGAACCAACCCAAATGCCTATCGATGATAGACTGGACAGGGAAAATGTGGCACATATACACCATGGAATACTATGCAGCCATAAAAAACAGTGAGTTCGTGTCCTTTGTTGGGACACGGTAGAAACTGGAAACCATCATTCTCAGCAAACTGACACAAGAACAGAAAATCAAACACCATATGTTCTCACTCATAGATGGGTGTTGAACAATGAGAACACATGGACACAGGGAGGGAAGCATCACACCATGGAGTCTGTTGGGGAGGACTAGGGGAGGGACAGCAGGGGTTTGGGAGGTTGGGGAGGGATAACATGGGGAGAAATGCCAGATACAGGTGACAGGGGGATGGAGGCAGCCAACCACCTTGCCATGTAAGTACCTATGCAACGACCCTGCATGATCTGCACATGTAGCCCAGAACCTAAAGTACAAAAAAATAAAAAACCTGAGAAAAAGATATCTGACACATATATAACGCTCAGAAAATGATAACTTCTCCTTTTACCCCACTGAAAAAAATCTCAAGCAAGTGCTTTTTATAGAAAATTCTAACCTGAAAACAATACAGGAAGAGGATACCAGGAATTTTACCTCTTAATGTTCCCTTTGCTGTGCTTAAGAGCCATAGAAAGGAAAGAAAATGATGCACATTGGCAACAGTCTTTTGATTTTTACTGCTTACGTACATACAGCAGGTGTTAGTATTTTCCAAATAATATTAATGTTAATATTTTAATATTTTCATATATTTATTTTTTACTACTATGTTTGTGTTTGAAGAGGAGACATTTATCTGGGGAATAAGATCCATTGCTTTTATTATCTTAACAAAGAATTTCAAGATGTTCTAAAAGAAAAAGGCATTCTGTATGTTCTTAAATGCAGAAAGCTTTTAATTTATACCTGAACTCTAACTTATTAGCTGACACACATTGTATTTGCAGGTGTTTGTATAAATAAAGCAACAATCTTTTTATTTAAATATAACTACCTTTGCATTAAAATTATAGATCTGATTTTGATACCTTCTAAAATCATTACAGTGGTACCCGAATGACCTCAGGATAAGGTTCAATTTCAATTTTTATTCCTACAAGAACTTAACTCGATTTTTCTCCCTGATGCTTTGGTCATGACCTCCCCATTTAGGTAAGCCATTGATTCTTTGACTTTTTACTTTCCCCTCAGAATGCCTCCACCTTAACTTAGAAGCTTCTTGTTAAATGCACCCAGAGTATCCTGAATTTCTCTCAAAATATTTCTCACTTTATTGTAACTGCTTATGGAAATAATTTGCTTTCTTTCAGGGTTGGCTTTACCATGAAGCAAATAAATCTTAAGTCTGCACATACTATATTTAATGAGGCCACTTTCCAGGGCCTAGTTATCAAGTACTTAAAGATCGTTTAAAATTACACGTGAAATCTAAAACCACTTGAATTTTTGTACCTGACATGTTAAATAATCATGAGCAGAGATGTACTAAATTCTAAAATGTATCTGACATTGCCAATGATTTCAGAAGCCAAAAGAAACAACAGTAAACTATGATAAAGTAGACACTTTTTCTAAAGGAATGAGTGAATTGTATGTATCCTTGCCAAGAAACATTTACACTCAAAACACTTCTCTTCTCCAGGCATTGAGGAAAAAATGTGGGAGGAACCCTAACCATTCTACTTCATTATAAATTAGAAGATATAAGGCAAGGTTGTGAGTTATGGGTTATCTGCTTCTCTGTGACCAAATCTCCAGTGACTTCTCTGGAAATGACTATTATTTCTTCCTTTGGAGAACCATTTGTGGTGTTTGTTGTTACAAAAGACTCAATCTTGTGTAAAAATGAAGAGCAGATTCACCTGTTATATCTGTTGTAATATAAATCCAACCATTTTCTGTAACTGGAGAGTGCAAGAGTATATGATCAAAAATAATTCAACAGGAACTGCTGGGACTATAATAAATCCTATTTTGATCACAAGTTTAAATGAGACTGATTCCAGAAACAATAAGCAAAAGTACAACCATCCTTCTTGACTTGTTGCACATTGAATATCAGAGATTACTAATTTCAGTTGGGATTAGTAGAAAGTAATTTATTTTTTTCTCAACAATTCTCAACATTATTGTAATTTTAAAGAAATTTCTAATAACAGATCAGGATAAGATTTTTACGTGGGGCTATGGAAAGAGTAGCAACAGTTAGGAAGTTAATAAGGAAAAATGAAGTAATAATGCATTACAGACTTTCCTGTTTTTTTTTTTGTTTTTGTTTTTGTTTTTTTTTTTTAAAGAAGACAGACCTATATTTCCTTCCTGAGTCATCAGGTTTTTCAAGTCTAATCTCATATGTAGCTGCTTGTCAATAAGTGTTTTATGAAATTAGGAGACTAATACCAAAAAGAACTTGGGTATATGTTAATACTTATTTGGATCTCAAGTTTTACATCTAAAAAATGGGTGGTCTGAAACAGTTCATACCCAATATTAGTTCTATTACTAAAATTTTGATAGAATAGTATATAATGTAGTATGTATGCAATTTACAATATATCAAAGTAACTGAGTTGCAAACTATGTAGATTATAAATGCACACATGTGATTTTTAAGTTTTATACATATGTATGTGGTTCTATATCTACCTGGAAACTGCAAATTTTGTCTGGCAAATTTTTAAGTTTTTATAATGAAAATATAAATCTGAAAAAATTTTAAAAATCAATTTATTTTATACCAAAACTCTGGGTAATTGAATGCATGGGGTTTTAATTCGAGTTTTAAAGATTTTGTCAATAATTTGAAATTGTATATAAAGCAACTAAAATACTTTGACCTTTAAGCAAAATAAACAGAATAAAAAGTCAATTAATCAGAAATCCATAGTACTTTAAGTGGAATAATGTAGATTCAATGATTAAGTAATATGTGTTTTTTCAAAGTTTTGTTATACTCAATATGAGTTAGAGCATATTTTTAAAATGTGTGGAATAAGTTGACAATATGTTTCCTTCAAAATAGCCAGTTTTGAGCAAGTCAATACACATCCATTTCTTAAAAAAGTTTTAAAATCAAAATTTTTAATAACTGACAACTGGTGTCCAGAGTCACCTCATTCCCCAAGAGGAATGATCTCCTCTTCTCACTAAATCACACCATATTATGTGACAAAGCATCTGATGTGTTAGTGGCCACATGCTGACTGAGCAGCTGTACAAAATGAATTAATATCAAATTGTGAAAACATCTAGAACTGCAAACTTCTAGAATGTTTAATGAAAATAGAGAGATGATTGTGTCCATTATGCAATTAATCATATATAATGATGATTTTAGTATATTTATAATTAACAATTTGCATGTTGTGTTTGAGTGATGTATCTTCATTGTACGCATATTGCATTATATGTTTCTATTTCATGACCAGTAAGGTTTTCAAAAGTGTGTGAATGTATGAGACGGCAATATAAAGAAAAATGTAATAAAGAAACAAAGAGTAAGCTGTGATTATTGACTTAATATGAATTAAATAAGATCCAGGATTCAAAGACTATCTTAAAAGGGAATCAAGTGATATCAAGGGATATTTGTGGTATTGATTATAAATATTTAAATATATATATCATTGATTTCTGTGATAGTTATCAATTTATTACATCTCAGCTCCAAATTCACTCTTCAATACACATTCTATGATAATAGATATATTTCCTTTAAATATTACTTCTTTATATAGACTACAATTTAGGCTTTGTTAGCAAAGGTCACTGGAAAGACATTGTAGGAGAAAGAGCTCTCCAGCACTTCCAGAGTTGCACATTTTGGTCAGTGATATGGGTATCAGAACTGCCCCAAGTACACATCTAGAAGTATGATTTCTTTGCACCCTTGCAGCCCTGGCTCACGCTGGTGATCATCACGCTACAGCTCTCTTACCACAGACCCTATATTCTACATGACGTCCACAGATTTGAGTTACTATGCTTACCTGCCCCAAGGCCCCAGAGCTTTATTTCCCATTTTTCTTGATGCTGAAGCCCTTAGCAACACTATGTGTCTCCCAACATAGACAACATGTATTTGAGGCTTTCTGCCTTCACTGGTGCCCCTACTCCCACTCTCAGTTTATCTGCCTAACCACTGGCTGAGGCTCACCTGTGGCATTCCTCCTGTTTTCTAGGTAGTTTGTTCCTGCTTGTCCGACAGCTGTGGATGAACCCTAAGACAGACAAACCAGCAAAGTTTTCTCTTACACAGTGGCCTGCAACTACACCTTCTCTATAGAGATCTAAGCCCTAGTTTTGGGAGTGGGTCCCCTTTCTAAGTATGACCCTCCCTGTGTAGTCTCTGTCAGCTCTATGATACCATGTAAATATTTCTTATACCTTATAATCATTTTTAATTAAAAATAGTTGAAAGTATTACTAATTACTTACATAGTATCTTAGAGCCATGTTTATTTTTTATATTAAAATTGCCCTGTTTATATCACTGCATAGCTTGTCACCTGATTGTGTTCAGACTAATATAAAATTGGTATCAGAAGTGGACTTAAAAGACAAATCCCTAAAAATCAGATTTCGTGTTGGTTTTGCCCTTGAGCTTAAGCACAGTGGGGAGCTCCTTGCTAAAGAGAAATAGAATAGTAACCTCTGACATCCAGTGGAATATCAATCAAGCTGACACTGTGACTGATTATGATGAAGTACCAACTGACCCAAGTATCTTGGAAGCTCATGTGGCTGTGGTATATGACTGTTTTGCTAACAATGACTAAGTAAAGACCATGATATAAGATAGACTATTTTGAATGAAAGTAGCTTATCCTCTGTTTTCTAAGAAGATACTCCTTTTGTTTTTGAAAACACAATGATACCTTCATTTGTGGAAGACACCTTGTAAATTGATTCCCATTTTATGCAAAACCCATTATTAGACCCATAGCTATTTGTCAAATATTAACTTGATCTGGGGAAGATGATATACATTATAACCTAGGAAAAAAATAAATATCAAGATAATTACAAGAATTCCCTAATCTATTTTGGCAGAAAACAGAGTTATGTATGGCAATTAAATTAAGAATGTTGGACCAAAGAGGAAAGGATGTAACAGTAGATAGGGCTGGCTTAATTGACATGGGTGCATTTACTAAAGATTAGAGATTTAATGTCATGTTGATTGTTTTTCAAATTTGCTTCTAAATTGTTCTTTTTCATCCTCATGTGAAACTCCAATTACACTAATATTAGAACTTTCACCTGTCCTACTTGTTTCATATATTTTCTAACCATTTTACTGTGCTTTGGTTAGAATGTTTAATATCAACTTTCTCCAGTTCTCTAATGGGTTCTCTTTTCCAATTTGGTGTGAAATGTATTGATTGAGTTCTTAATTTGAATTTGTTTTCTGAATACCATATTTCTTATTTGATTTTGACTTTTCCTGTTTAGATTAGTTTTCTAGCATAACTCTCTACCATACATCTATTTTTTTTTTTTTTTTTTTTTTTTTTTTTTTTTTTTTTCTTTTTTTTTTTTTTTTTTTTTTTTTTTGACATGTGAGTCATTTTGTATTTAAAGTCAATTGCTGATAATTTCAGTAACTTAGCCATCTTTTGGTCCATTTTCATCATTTTTTTTCCTTGTTAATCCTTGATGTTTTAACACTGGATCTTGACTATGAAACATGTAAGAGGCTCTAAATGATTTTTTTTTCTTTAATCATCCTATTCACTTGTAGACAGACACACTTAGGGCACATTTCATGAACTTGTTCAAGGCTGAGCTGTAATGTTGCAGGGTTTTTGTTCTGTTTTGTTTTCTAAGGTTTGTATACATGGGATTCGTCTTCATTTCTAGGATAAAGCCCTCCAAGGATCATGACTGAAAATGTGGATGACTCCAGTTTTTTTCTCCTCCATATGGTGAGAGTGCCTCTTACACTGTCCTTGACTTGGAAGCAAACAGTTAAATGAAAAGTTAACATTACTGAGCCTCTCTTCTCACTGATAACTTAGCTACTCATTTTCACATTCTTATCATTTCAGCCTCAATCTCCCAAGCACTGTATGATTATAAGAATGAAATCTGCCATCCTTTTTCATTCTTGGCAAAGTTTTGGTTTACTGGCCTTTTGTTTCATGTCACTAATTGGCAAATGTTCCAAGGGAAAAAAATGCCCCAATGATTGTTCGTTCAACACTGTAGTTTATTTTTTTCTGGGATCTTAGCTTCAAGTTATTATTTCTTTGGAAGATTTTCTTTATACTTTTAATATTGTTATGTATTTTAGCAGATTTGCTTTTTTATTGCTGTTGTTCTGGTTTAGAGTTTTCATCTTCCATAAGCTACCCCTCTATAATGCCAGAAATCTCCTGTCATGTTTGTTACATACATTGACTGTCTAGACTGTAAATTACTTTAGAGTTAAGACAATGTCTACATTTTTATTTTTTAATCTGAACTACCTTGGCATTCTATAATAGGATATAATAAGATTTAATTATATGTATCGGGGGGTAAAGCTAGACTCAAGGAAATAAAATAGAACAGTTGTCTAGTCAGAATGATGAGATAAAATATTGGTGTTGTATGACGTAGTGTCATGGGGGTAGGCAAAAATGGTAATTAAGAACTTTTTAATTGACCAGGTGTGTTGCTGATGATGTTGCCAACAAGGAATCATAAAAATTGTTTTCCATGGGTCTTAGTACCAGGAACATCTGTGCTTCTCCTGAATAACTGTAAGACAAATTTCACAATATGGATGCTGAACTTCTCATAATTTATTGTATTTGCTTCTGATTTGGCTATTTAAGAATTCAGAAATAAATAATAGTTTAGCTTTAATTATTAAGATGTAATTTACAATTACCTTTATTTTTGCTTTCTTGTTTCTTTTCCTGTGTAAATCATATAGCATATATATTGCTTCTGTTGTATTAAATATAAGTCTTGGTAGGTTGTTTTAAATCTTATTTTGGTAGAAATGAAACATAAATTTAAAAATATATACATAAATTTAAAATCCAAGACAAAGAGAATGAGAATCTTCTTCTTCTGAATTACCTATTTTATCAACCACAGGCATAATTTGCATAAGATAGTTTCAGTACGTAAGCAGTAAAAAATCCAAATATAATGGCCTGAAGGAATAAGAGTTTTATTGTCTCACATTACAAGTAGCTAATGGTCAGTGAAATAATATATTCCTTTTTATTTGCTTGTATTTATTTGTATTGTTCTTTTGCTGTTTCGACATCATCAGGATTTCAGTGCAGCATTTCAGGAATTCCTTTGACTTTATCCTTCTGAATTCATGATAGCTACACATCAACGATTGTATACTCACACAATGACATAAAAAAAGACAGGAAGGACATTTCTCTTTTTAATAGTAGGAACAATAAACTTTCTCATGAGCCCATAAAAAAGATTTCCCTTTATGAGTTATTATTTAGAGGAATCAGATTCTCATGCCTAAAAGTCTACTGGCAAAGCTACTGTCATTTACTGATCAGCAGGATTGCTGGGGAAGATACCTACGAAGCATATCATTGCGTAACACATTCATTAAACTAGGGTTCTAATACTAAGAAAAAATGACAATTGAATAAAAAAAGGTGTCTTCCAAACTCTTTTATTGACTTAAGATACAATACATAATACAATATATTTTTGGGTTCAAAATATCAAGTGTCAGTTACTCAATCATTAAACAAACAAACAAAAATCTCTGGGTATATAATTTGTTCCAGCTACAGATCTTGAAAATAGATACAGAGTAGTTGAAAAAAAGAGTTAAATTCCTGGGATCACAGAGGTTACCAATCAGTAAAGAGAGACTAAAAATGAAAAAGAAAGATTGGAAAGGTATAATATAATTAGAGGGCCAGGTGCAGTGGCTCACACCTGTAATGCCAGCACTTTGAGGGGCCAAACAAAGCAGGAGGATTGCTTGAGCCCAAGGGATCAACACCAGCCTGGCCAACTTAACAAGACCTCATCTCTACCAAAAAACAAAATAGAAAAGTTACCCAGATGTGGTGGCATGTTCCTGCAGTTCCAGGTACTCCGGAGGTTGATGTGGGAGGATCTTTTGAGCCTAGAAGGTGGGATTGCAGTGAGCTAAGATGGTACCACTGCACTCCAGCTTGAGAAACAGAGCAAGACTGTGTCTCAAAGAAATGTAAATGTTCATAATTTTATATAAAATATATATATGATATAGTTAGATGACAAGGTGATGAAGACTAAATAAAACCATAAATGTATATATAAGATAAATATTTATATATAGGATAGCCAGAAAAGGCACACATAGAAGGAGACATTTGTTGAACTCTTGGAAAAACTGAGTGGGCAAGTGGAGCAGATGTTTTCCAAAAAAAGTAAAACAGGCAGAAAGAACAAGTGCAAAAATTTTGAAGTAGGACCATTTCTATACTCTTTGAGAAATACTGAGGTCAGTGTGACTGGAATGGAATAGCCAAGCAGAAAGAAGGAAAGGTCAGAAGGCTTTGTAGGCTATTATAAGAACTGGCTTTTAACCTGAATGTGATGAAAAGTCACTGGAGAGCTGAGTAGGGAAATGATACAATCTATCTGAAATCTTAGAAGAGAATCATTTTAGTTGCTCTATTCAGAATAGATGAATGAAGGCAAGAATGAAAATAGAAGGATGAGTTACAGGGCTATTTCAATAATGTAGGTGAGACACGATGTATCTTGGACACAGGTAGTTGCAGAGAAAGAGGTGGGATATGATCAAATTTTGAATACACATTTCAAGTAGAACAGAAGATGTTGCTGATGGATGAAATGTGGAGACATGGGGGGGATAGCATGATTTTAAAATTTTACAAATATTTGTGCCTAAGAGATTCAAATAACGGTTATTTTTTCTCATCCTAAACATTACTCCCTTATTTTCGAATTATAACTAAACTTTCTAAACCTTAACTTTTTCTGATATGGATATGAACTATTTTTTTCTAGGTTTTTTAAAAATGTTGTTATTTTCCCACCATCTCATTATAATATCCTGAATTATATTTATTTGTTATTTAGTCTAACCCTATTTATAAATAGTCTACCTCGATTTTTAAAATCAGAGCTCCTGAAGAGAAGAAACAGTATCTACTCATCTTTCACTCATGCAAATAATAGCTTTTCCCTCAGGCAATCTGCTAGGCACTGGAGGTAATGCTATATATAGTTCAACATAAACCTGCCCATGAAGCTTGTGCATTGTTTATAAACATCCCTTCTTGGCGTTCACTATGTACTTGTTGAATTTGAATGCAGTATACATTTTAAAAATATATTTTTGTTGTTATTTACCTATTTCAAAGAAAAAATGCTGACAAAAACATCTTCCTCCAGCATGATTAAAATAAAATTCCATACCTGGAAGTATGTTTCATAGGGAAGAACATACAACATTTCTATTTGATTTCCTGAAACTGATACAAATCATTTCAAACTGCTACAATCTGTTGCACCAACACTGGTATATGATGGGCCGTGTTCTATGAGCCCATTTTCACAGTGTGAAATAACATACAACAGTACTGTTCAAAGTCATCAGGCTCTGTTTGTTCCTTGGTATTCTAGTTCCAAGGTGACTATACTTGCAAAAATGGAGGGAAAGTATAAAGCATGGTTTTTTTTTTTTGGATGGAGTCTCACACTGTGTCACGCTGGCTGGACTGCAATGGCATGAGTTCAATGCTCTGTCTCCCGAGTTCATGCAGTTCTCCTGCCTCAGCCTCCCGAGTAGCTGGGTTTACAGGTGCATACCACCAAATCTGGCTAATTTTTTGTATTTTTAGTAGAGATGGGGTTTCACCATTTTGGCCAGACTGGGCTTGAACTCCTGAACTTGTGATCCACCCGTCTTGCCTCCCAAAGTCCTGGGATTATTGGCGTGAGCCAAGGCGCCCAGCCAGAAAGTATGTTTTTTAAATATACTTCCACAAGACATATTTGTATTTAAGAGCATATTTGTGTTTAAGGATGTTTAATGCAGATCGTTTTCCTTGCAATTTATGGAACTATTTTGTCTAGATTAAAAGGAGAGGCAAAGAATGAAAATTTAATATTATTATATGAAGATATGTTTTATACTTCCTAGGACTGGGCAATTTGGCTCAAGATTAAGACAATACATTTTGAGTCCAGCTTTCTGGCTTCAAAGTATAGCTTTACCACTTACTAAATATATGACCCTGGTAAATCATTTGAGTGCTCGAGACTCAAATTTCCTCATCTATAAAATGTGGATAATAATGATTGTTTTAAAAAATATTTTTCTCTCATAGCCTGTATTGTGGGTTAAATTGTGTCCTCCAAAAGTTATCCTGGAGTCTCAATTCTCACTATCTGTGAATATGACTGTACTTAAAAATAAGTTTTGCAGTCAAGTGATCGAGACCATCCTGACCAACATGGTCAAACGCCGTCTCTGCTAAAATACAAAAAATTAGCTGGGCGTGGTGGTGCATGCCTATAGCCCCAGCTACTTGGGAGGCTGAGGCAGGAGGATTGCTTGAACCTGGGAGGCAGAGGTTGCATGAGCCGAGATCATGCCACTGCCCTCCAGCCTGGCGAAGGAACAAGACTTTGTCTCAAAATAAAATAAAATAAAATAAATAAACTTTGCAGATATAATCAATAAAGATGTGGTCATTAATGCAGGTTATAACTCATCATGACTGCTGTCTTTATAAAAACAGAAAACATCATGTGAAGATTGAAATGTACAGAGAATATCACAGCACAATGGAGGCAAGATGGGAATCATGTAGCTGCTAGTCAAGGATTGCCAGAGATTGATGGTGATACTGTAACAAAGAGAAAGGTATGGGATAGATTCACCCCTAGAATCTTCCAGAGAAGACATCTCAGCTCATACCTTGATTTCAAATGTTCAGCTTCCCAAACAGTGAGAAAATAAATTTCTGTTTTTATAAGCAATATAGTTTGTGGTGATTTGTTATAGCAGCCCTGGAAAACTAAAATAGGGTGGTTATAATTATTAAATTACCCAGTAACTAAGTAATCAGAACAGCATTTAGCACATTTTAAGTGTTTATGAGTTTGGGGGTTTAATATTACTGAAAAATTCATTCAGATTAAACAGAATGTTCTCCTCTGATCTCCGTTGCCTGTATTCCAACTGTGTTAGTCTCGTAAGGCTACTATGACAAAATATCATAGACTGATAGCAGTCTATGATAATAACAAAATAAACAAAAAATAAATAAACAAAAAATATTTATTTCTCACAGTTCCAGAGTCTAGGAAGTCCAAGATCAAGAAGCCTCACAATTTAGTTCCTGGTAAAAGCGAAGAAGCATAAATAACTTGAAATATTCTGCCACTTCACTGGTTTATATTAAGTAACCTATTAGTTTGAGATATTCTATAATAGATGATAAATATCACATTTTTAAAGTTTAATGCAAAAATTCAAACTAAAAATAAAGGTTCGTTTTAGCTTGAAAATGACAATACAGAAGATAGCTAATGTTTTAGTTTAGATCATTCATCTTTGTAAGCAAATACCAATATATTATTCATAGTCTAATAGGCATAGTAGTGAAAATTGCTGTTTCATTTCATGTAACAATAAATAATGTGTAAAGTAGTCATTTATAAAAAGTTTTAATTTTATGTAACATGTATAGTTATTTTTCCTAACCATTTCTTTCTGTTTCTTTTTTGATGATATCCCTGGGAGGAAATAGTTATATTACTTTAACAGCTATAATAAATCAAAAATTTTCACAAAAAGAATAAAAATAAAGAGGGGAGAAGTCAGAAGGAGGAGAAAAAGAAGTAAAAGAAATAAACAAAGAAAATGAATTAAAAGTGGCTTTTACCAGAAGATCTATCAGATGATAAGGGCAGATCCTAGAAAACACTCACCATTCTTTCATTAAGGTTGAGATATGGAGAAGAAAAAATTCTTAGTAGTAGCATGCTGGCTACCATGGAAATCCTCCAGGACAGAAGGAATATCAAGTGCTTAATGTTAATATATCAGTAGTGAATGAGCTTCAGTAATGTGTACAGAACCAGAGATTACTTCCTAAGAGCCATACACAAGTACTAATAACAGCTGGAATTCAAAAATTACTGTACTGTACAAGGAAAAAAAATCATGATTTATCCTTATATCTGCCTCAGCACCTAACACACAATAGTCATTCGAAAATATGTTTAGAATAATAACCTTACAGAAATTGTATACTGATCTTCTGGTCCCTCTAATCCAAAGATGATCTCCTAAGATTTGAAGGGAGTGGTTAGCTATTGCATTGTCCATACAAATAAATCAGTCTCAGTCATCAGTTTTCAAAGATAGGTAAATCTAAATTATAAACGAAAAATAAGCCAGTGACTCCTATTTACCTTAGAACTGAAGTGTTTTTAATAAGTTTGCATGAAGGAGAAACTTGAACATAGTTAAAATTAAAATAAGCAAAATAAATCTTAAATTGGATTAATAAGTATTGTTTAATAATTTTGGAGCATAGACTTTGCCTTGGGCTCAATCAAGATAATGTATTTAAAAGTCTTTATTAAATTTGTGCCCAAACAGTTTTAATGCGAATTTATCTAATGTCAGTTCAACAAAAAAAAAATGTTAATTCTATGGACTTAAGAAGGTAAAGAGTTTTCTATGCACATAAATAATAATTATCTTATAGAATACTAGATTAAGCATCAACAAACTATGGGCCGGGCGCAGTGGTTCAAGCCTGTAATCCCAGCACTTTGGGAGGCCGAGGCGGGTGGATCACGAGGTCAAGAAATCGAGACCAACCTGGTCAACATGGTGAAACCCCGTCTCTACTAAAAAAATACAAAAAATTAGCTGGGCATGGTGGCACGTGCCTGTAATCCCAGCTACTAAGGAGGCTGAGGCAGAAGAATTGCCTGAACCCAGGAGGCGGAGGTTGCGGTGAGCCGAGATCGCGCCATTGCACTCCAGTCTGGGTAACAAGAACAAAACTCTGTCTCAAAAACAACAACAACAACAACAACAACAACAAAAAATATGGCCCATTTACAAAATCCAACTCACTTTCTTTCTATTATTTACACTTTAATTGGAATACAGTCACACTCATCCATTTGTGTATGTCTATGACTGATTTTATGCTATAATGTCAGAGTTGCCATGCTGCATTAGAGACTGGCCTACAAAGCATACAAATATTTACTATCTGGCTCTTTAAAGAAAATGTTTACCAGGATTTTCACTATGTTATAATTTCAATAATGCTTGTTTTTTTATTTAATACTAATTTATAACTATGCAAGTAAAAAGGCTTCTTAGATTTTATAGCTAATCTTGTCTAAAATTAGTTCAATAATGCCTTTCTACACTAAAAGTCTCTCTAATAATACTTCTTCATTCTTTATTAATCTAACCATCAGAATGAAAATAATGTGTCATAAAGTCTCTTATAAAATAAGGAAGCTGGAAAAAACGTTATCAGTAGTAACAGTTAAAATGATATGATTCTATAATTAAATATGATATATTAAGATAAGTGTTCATCACAAATTTATTTTTAGTGATGATTTTAAGTATAGTAAACTTTTTAAAAATTAGGTTCACATAATGGCTGTTGAGGACCATGAATACATTTAGTTTAATTTATAACAAACACAGTTTCTAATATATTTCTGTTTATAATTAAAAAAAACTATGTCCATATTATGTAACTTTGCACTGTAACTGGAATTCACAATGAGAGTATGTTTTCTAAACTATGCTGATTTGTGAAAGCATACACACAAATTAGTTGCTTCTGTGTGTTTCTAAAAATATTTCAGAAAAGATAAATAATATTGAATAATTATTACAAAATATGATTAGGTTTTAAAAACAAAATGAGGATGGAACACACTCTAAAGCATTTTATTTTTTTCCAAAGAAGTAAAACATTTAGAGATGTTAAATGGTAGCTTGGTTGAAAAATGCTAGGTGTCTAAATACAACTGGAAAAAAAATAAAAGCCTAGATTAGCCAGTAGGAGAAGAGAACTGGATTTTCTTAAAATAGTAAAAAGTCCCACAAAGTGTTAGAACTTTATCATGAACTAAAATATCTCCTTTCTTTGCAAGATGAAAAGATTTTTATGTTTCCCAAGGTTATGAACCAGAGAATAGAGAACATGACATTTTGAGAACCTGTCCTGAGTCTCTTCCAAAGGATACTGGTAACAGTGGCTGCTGCCATCATGCAGGCTGCAGCACGGTCTGCACACTCCATAGAGCTGGTGGGAGCCCAACCCCTTCCAAGTAGGCATACGAGCTCCCTGGGTGCCAAGTGCAGTTCCACTGCAGCCGCCAAACCATGGCTGCAGACCCAGGTCTCCTGCTCTATGGAGCAGCCAGGAGGGCAGGGCTACAGCCACCAAAACTGTGCCATGGATCCAAGCCTCCCTGTGCTCTTGGTGGGGCCTTGGGAGCAGGCAGGATCTGCCTTCCCAGGTGTAGCTACCTGACGAATGGCTACAGACCTGGGCCTCCTACTCCACGGAGCAGGCAAGAGCTGAGGACTAATGGGATCCCTACCCCTTCTGTGTTTGTAGGCAGGAGTTCCCCAGGTGTAGCTATGGCAGTCCTCCCAGGCACAGGACATGGGCATCTCTGCAGCCTGCACCCTCAGGGCCCAGAAGGAACCCCACTCCATCCCTACAGGCTTGGGGATGTCTGCTCCCTCTGCCTGGCCTCTCTCTGCTCCCAGTGCTGGCTCTGATCTTGGAGTGGGGTTGGGGCCAATCCACGTGGCCCTGAATGGCAGTGGGAGTCAGATTCCTGGGTTGAAGGAGGTGGGTCTCCAGTAAGGTCCCAGCTTCATGCCAGGGAGGGCCTGAAGGCTGGCCTGCCAGTACATAGACCAGAGTGGAGACTCATGGTGCCTCTTCCTGGCTGGACCATGACCACCCATGGTCCAGTCAACATGCACTTCCTCCCCTCTGAGATCCATAAAAGCCTTGGGCTTCCTGAAGCAGGGGAGAGGATGTAGAAGATGCAGAGATGATGGGACAAGTAGCTGCAGAGAGGAGCTACCTTCTCTGCTTAGAGCTTCAGAGACCTACAGAGATGTCTGAACCATCTGCCTGCAGAGAGATGTCACCCTCTCCAGGGTCTCCTCTCTACTGAGAGCACAAGTTTATTCTCCTGGTTTTAGTTTCTTAAGATGTACATTTGGGTTATTTGAAATCTTCTTTTACTCATATGAAATTTCTTCTGAGCAGTATTATCACAGTGTCCCACAAGTTTTGATTTGTTGTACATTTTTTGTTCATATCTAAATATTTTCTAATTATCCTCATTTCTTCTTTAACTTATTGATTCCTTAAGTATTAGTTGTTACCTATATACTTGTGAATTTTCTAGCTTTCTTTCTGTAATTAATTTCTAGCTTCATTTCATTTTGGTTGGCAAAGATATTTCACCTGATTTCAGTCTTTAAAATGTATTAATTTTTTTTTGTGGCCTAATACATGATCTAGCCTAGCAAACATTCCATATGTACTTGAGAGGAATGTGTTTTCTCCTGTTGTAGAGTGTTCCGTGTATGTCTGTTAGGTCTAGTTGATTTATACTTCAAGTCCTTCCTTAATATTCACCTTCTGTTTAGATATTCTTTTCATTATGAAAAATAAGGTATTGAAATCTCCATCTATTTTTGCAGAATTGCCTGTTTTCCCATTCAGTTGTCAATATTTCCTTATATACTTTACAACTGTTTGGTTTGCCATGTGTATTTTTATAATTATATCTTTTTGGTGAATTAACTAAAAAGATATAATAATATAGATATATAATGTCCATTGATATATATGTATATAATGTCATTAATATATAATGTCCATTCTCTATTGTTTATATGTAACAGTCTTTTTTTTCCTTGAGATTAATATAACCACTCCAGCACTCTTTATGTTACTATTTGCATAGAATATATTTTTACATCCTTTCACTTTAATCGTATTTGTATCTTTGGTTCTAACATGAATCTGTCACAGACAATCTATAAATGAATTAAATTTTAAATTCACTCTGCCATTTGATAAGCATCTTCTTTCTGGCTGCTTTCATTATTCTTTCTATTTGGGTTTTCAGCAGCTTTATTATAATGATCTCTTTTGGCATGAAGTTCTTTGGGAATATCGGATGTGTAGATTCATGTCTTTCATAAGATTAAAAAAAAAGGTGGCCATTAAGTTTTTAAATATGCTTTCAGTATGTTTCTCTCATCTATTTCAGGGACTGAAACTGATAAATTGTTTGCTAGTCTACTGGATAGTTTATCACATGTTCATTATGCTGTTACTTATTTTTTTTTTCTTTCTGCTCCTGGGAAGGGATAATTTCAAGCATCCTATTCTTAAGTTGACTGGTATTTTTAATTCTACTTGTTTGAAATCTGTTGTTACATTCTTCTAATGAATTTTTTATTTTGTCACTTTTCTGCTTCACAATTTTTGTTTATGTTTTATAATTTCTATTATTGGTATTATTTTGTTTATAAATAATTTTATTTTATATAATTAATTTATTTATTTTAGTTCTCTGTTAACAATTTTCTTGAGCTGTTTGAACATATTTAGTACAGTTGATTCAGTCTCTTTGGGCTTCATGCAGGACAGTTCTGACCATTTATATTTTGTAAATGGGCCAAATGTTTCTGAGTTCTTATATTCTAGTGACTATTTTGTTGAAAAATAGACATTTGAATATTGTAATGTAGTTAATTTTATAAATCATATTCTCCCCTCTCCTTAGGGCTTTCTCCTTTGGATTGTTGAAGGCTGCAATCAGTAAATTTTTCAACCTTTTTTTTTGCAAAGGTTGTGTTCTTTGTCATGTGTGGTCACTGAAATGTTTCGTTCTTTATCCTGAGTTCAGCAAGTGTTCTGACATGTAAAAGTTGCCTTCTTTTCCTCATTTAGCATTCATTTAGTTGCAGTAAATATTGTTTTTGGTTCTTTTTCTGGAAGTCAAGCAAATTGGTTCTAAGAGTTTCTGCTTGCCTTTTAATGTTTCTATAGAGTAATGGACATTTCAGGCTGCCTGCTCTGCCGTATCTAAGCTTTTGATGTATTAAATATATAATGAGTGCTTTAAAGTGGTAAGGTTAAGTAAACAAAAATATGAGAGACCTGGTTCAGTTTCTTTAATCCAAGAATAATAAAGTAGATAAGATAGTCTTGCACGTATGTAATTATGCTAGAGTATGAGAAAATAAGTGAAAACAAGGGAGGGAAAAGTGATGGATGTCAAAGCAGACAGCAGTTTCTCCTGAAAGTGGAATGTTAATATTCAGATACATCCAGAGTTGATCTGCTTCTTTATCACCAGGCTATTTTGAAGGTAATCATATTTTTCCTTAGCAGTAAAATATTCTATCTTATAATTTACTATAATAATATATTTACAACTATTAAATTAATACTTTCTGCCAGGGTTTTGAAGAAAAGGAAATACAAATTTTAAACCTTAAAAATATTTTCCTTGTCATTCATGGGCACACCACCACAACACAACATATTTATCATTGAGCTAAGCCAATTTTTTTCAGCTCTGATTTGTTGTCTGTGTTTCTAGTTAATGCTTTATGTATAATTCATAAAAATATTACCAAACATCTTTGTTTTTTTAATTTAAAATTTAACTACTCTATTTACAATTTAACAATTTAACTTACCATTTCTGAGGTTGTTGGTGTTGTTGTTTTCTTCTCTCTTACCCTGCCACTATTATCGCCTCTTTCCCCGTTATCTATTCTCAGATTCAGAACATGAGTTCTGATGATTTATTTGAAAATTGAGCTTATTAATTTTCAGCCATATTTATACAATCAATAAGACCTCTAAGGCTTGTAAGAAATTTCTCAGACAACTTCCTTTAATGCTATTTTTTCTATTTTTACATAATTGATCAACAAAACATTTCTTGATTTTCTTCTTGAAGGTGTTTACCTATAAGCGTTTATCTCTCATCAAATACATTTTATTGTTTTCAGAGAGTCACTTTTTGTGAATACTTTAAATGTAAATAAATCACTTACAGTTCAAATTGAGGAGAATGGTATTATCTTATAAAGTCACTTTGTAACCAGGGTGGGGCTGCATATTCAGCTCCCTCCTGGTTCTGATTGCAAGGTCCTTGGCCTCTCTAACCCCAAGAATGGAGAAAGGGACCCCGGAGGAGCAGTGAGCTTACTATTTGAATAAATATTGTGGACCCAAAGAGTTTAGCAGAGAGCAATTTATTAGGTAGAGAGAGAGAGAGAGAGAGAGACAGAGACAGACAGAAGGTGATCTTTCCCTGAAGCCACACCATCTAAAGTTAGCTCCCTCTCTCTCCCTCTCCCTCTCCCTGTCCATCTCTCTCTTTCTCCTGAACAAAGAAGCTCATCTGGATTTTCCCTCTAGCCTGGGCTTGGGAAAGTTAAATAACTTTAGGTTCCCAGATGGGGCATGGATGGAGGCCTGGCACTGGGAAGCTTCTGCCTTTGAAACCATGCCCACCCCTAGTGAAACCGGGAAGAGAAGCTTTTTTTTCCCTTAAGACAGTCCCTGAACTTCATTAACCTGAGAATTAGAGTTCTCAATTCCCTTAGTCAAATAGAATCTAAAATTAAAAATCTAGAGTTTTAACTCATGAAATATGTTGAGCCCTCTAACATCTAAATATTATGGAAATTAGCTCTAATCAAAACTTGTCTAGCTGCCCTTTTGACAAGAAAAGGGAAGGACCCAAAGTTGAATTCTTTCATTAAAGACAAACTGGTATTTTTCTCACAGGTTCTTGAATGTATTGTAAGAAGATTAACAAAATCTAGTATACTCAAGTTAAATATTTTGAGAAAGATTCTATGCCTTTTTTCTTCTATAATCCTCCTTTAAAGAGACTGTATTTTTTCAGTTCTTTTGAGAACACAGAGAAATACATTTTTTTCATTGTCTCTGTAAGTATAATGAAAGAAAATGCATTTAAAACAAACCTTGTTTGGAAGTTGTTATTCTAGATCTTGGATTTTTAATATATATTAAACTATGCTTTCTTATTTATTCCTAGTATAGTCATTTGGTTTAAGCATTGAGTTCCTTGCACTAGATTTTTCTTTAATTTTTACTGCAGATGGAATAGAAGGCAAAGTTTCAATTATGTTATATGGGTATTCTTACTTATTTCCTTCAAAACCTTCATATTGTGAACTTCTCTATGACTGCATTTTTTGTAGTTAGCATCATTCTGTGTAGAACAATACATTAATAAAGATGAAATGATAATTTTAATAATCAATATCAAGTTAGAAATTCTTTTCTCTAAAGGTATTTTCCCTAGAAGCCCTTAATATAAGTAAAACAGGCAAGTTTCTATTCGTGTAATACCCAGAAAAATTTTCTGTCATTATATAGGAGTGCTAATAATACTTATTATACCATTGCTTTCCTTTTTCTAATTCTTAAAAATTATCAGTTTTTTAGTTTATTTAAAATTATATTATTTTGGGAGGGAAAACAATCTTAAAATTTTAATAATTTTTTATATTCCCTATGAACATAGGTAGACCTTTTTAGTAGTATATATAATATCAATCTTAGAAATAGTTTTCCTGGTTAGGTCAGAGTTGAGGAAACAGTCAGAGAGAATTTGGTGCAATCAGATTACAATAAAGCCTATGTTACTAATTTTCTTGTTGCACTAGTTTTGATTCTTTTCATATTCTGATAGCTTTCATGGTAAGATTGCATAAGAGCAATGTTCAGAGTTATCTTGTGTTTTGTAAAGTCAAATATATCTTAACACAAATGAATTTCTGCTTTGTCCTAGTAATCAATAAAATAACATTATCAACCAGTAAAATAACATTATCTACATAAATGTGTTACAATTGTCTATTTCATCTTTATTATACCTGGATTGTTTGATTGCAAACACCAGTAAACAATGCTATATATCTTAATAAAATATCAGTTAATTAGATAAAAATTGGGAATTTATGTAATAAAAATAACTTAAGAACCAATTTCATATAGAATAGGAATGGACAGTTCCAACATTTTAGGTAGTACAAGTTACTTATATTTTGGTGACATTACTGCTGGAAGAAATCAGCTTCAGACTTTTACATTTTACTCATAATTGCATACAAGAGCAAATATTCTAAGATCTTGGGACTATAACAACAGTTACTGCCCTTCTTTTCATAATTCTATAATTTTATATGTCTACCCATATAAAATTATCTTTAAAAAATGATTGGCATTCCCTTTCAAGAAAAAAATTAACATCTTGTCCCATTTGAACTAATATGTTATTTTCTTGTACATAGTTCATTTGAAGTCTTTTTAGTCTCATGTTTATTGTAAGCCTTCATAGAAAGTTTTAAAAGGTCATGATAATAAAAATACATCACTTAAAGTTCAATTATCAAACTTTTAACAGTTGGGTTTATTCTGTGGCAATGATATCACCTAAATCAAACTTTCTTCTTTTAAGGAATGCTAGGATAGAAATAAGTGCCTGAGGTTATTACTTTTCCTAAATGATAAATAAATCAAATAAAAATTAATTCCTATATAGCTTCTAGCAAAGTTTTTTATTTTTATAAAACTCATCACATAGATTATATTGTTTAAGGTCTTTTCTTAGTGACTTGCATCAAAAGTACTTCCTTTTCCTTCATTGGAAATTGAGCTTATTCACAACCAAACTCTACCAGATGTACAAAGAAGAGCTAGTATCATTCATACTGCTACTATTCTAAAAATTTAAAGAGGAGGAACTCTTCCCTAACTCATTTTGTGAAGCCAGCATCAACCTTATATTAAAACCCGGCAGAGATACAACAAAAAAAGAAAACTTCAAGCCAATATCATTGATGAACATCGATGCAAAAATCCTCAACAAAATACTGGCAATACAAATCCAGCAGCACATCAAAAAGCTTATCTGCCATGATTAAGTAGGCTTTATTCCTGGGATGCAAGGGTGGTTCAACATACACAAATCAAAACATATGATTTTTCATATAAACAAAACTAAAGACAAAACCCACATGATTATTACAATAGATGTAGAGAAAGCTTTTGTCAAAATTCAGTGTCTATTTATGTTAAAAGGTTTCAATAAACTAGGTATTGAAGGAACATATCTCAAAATAATACAAGTCATATATGACAAACCCACAGCCAACATCATAATGAATGGATAAAACATGGACTCATTCCCCTTGAAAACTGGCATAAGACAAGGATACCCTCTGTCCCCATTACTATTCGACATAGTATTGGAAGTCCTAGCCAGCGCAATCAGGCAAGAGAAAGAAATAAAGGGCATACACATTGGAGAAGAGGAAGTCAAACTATCCCTGTTTGCTGATGGTATGATTCTTTATCTAGAAAACCCTATAGTGATGGCCCAAAAGTTCCTTAGGCTTATAAACAACTTCAGCCAACTCTCAGGATATGAAATCAATGTACAGAAATCACTAGCACTCCTATACACCAACAACAATCAAACCAAGAGCCAACTCAGTAACACAATACCATTCACAATTGCCACAAGAAGAATAAAATATCTAGGAATGTAGCTAACCAGGGAGGTCAAAGATCTCAAGAAGGAGAATTAAAAAACACTGCTTAAAGAAATCAGAGATGACACAAAAAAAATGGAAAAACATCCTATGGTCATGGATAGGAAGAATCAACACCATTAAAATGGCCATTCTTCCCAAAGGAGTTTATAGATTCAATGCTATTTCTATACAAATGAAATTCTTCACAGAACTAGGTAAAACTATTTTAAAATTCATATAGAATCAAAAAGGAGCCCAAATAGCCAAGGCAACTCTAAGAAAAAAGAGCAAAGCTGGAGTTATCATGCTATCCAACTTCAAACTATACTATAGGGCTACAGTAATGAAAACAGTATGGTACTGGGCAAAAACAGACACATAGACCAATGGAACAGAATGGCAGTTTTTGGCTTTCAACCAGAAACTGAGCTGATCCCTTTGTGAAACAGCCTCAGCTTTTAGATTCCTTTGTTATGTGAACTGAAGGATCCCTTGATAGGCATAGTGTTGCAAAGGTGGATGGCATACAAACTGGGGACACCAGTTTATGAAGCTTATTCATGGGTCCTGTGGCTGGTGCTCAATTATGAATATACTATTTTCACCTGATGATGGGTTGTTAAACAGCCTATTTTTATGATTTAGTAATTCTCACAGTATCCAGATTAAGATAATTCACATGATCACTTGAGATAACACAGTCAGATATTCTGTGTGTACTAAGATCCAGTGGCACATCAAGAGCTGTTTTCCCAATAGATTTCCCAATTTACATGCTCCAGACAGATTGGCCTTGCTACAGCAGGCAGATTGCTTCTGTTTTCCCAATAGATAATTTACATGCTTCAGGCATATTGACCTTAGGGACCTATATTGTTATCTTCCAATCAGAACTCATAAATCATAATTTTACTGGGAATTTTCAGAACAAAAATAATTTTGGCAGAATAATGTATGTTATGTTGTAGAGTCGAAACTGTGGGACTACTTATACTAAGGCCTGAAACTGCTACAAACCCATTTTTTTGCTCTGGGTTTCAAAGCTGTCAGCTTTCTAAGTCCTTTGATGATAAATGGCTTGGAGTAATATTTCCAAGAATGGGATATGCTGCCTCCACAAACCCAAAAGTCCTACCAGGTATACCTTTTTAGTGGTAGCTGGTGTGGCATGCACCTGCTTTGGGTAACTATCCCAACATATTCCAGAAAACTAGATGCTAAAACTTTGGGATGTTATAGTCCTTGAATCCTCATAAGGTTTATCTCCTACCCTCTGGATTGCACGTCTTGCCAAGTACTAAAATGCTTCCTACTTATTTATTTCTACTTATCCAAATAAATCAATACAATGTTCTTTAAAATGTTGCGTTTAAATCCTTCTGATTAGGTTATGGCAAAGAGCAGGAGATTTGACATATCCCTGGTGCAGAAACTGGCAGAAACTGGATGAGGATTTGTAATTCTTTGAGGCAGTTTTCCCCTGAGTTTTTTTTCTTTTTCCTTGTCTGGATTGAGCAGTATTATTGTAGATTGTAAACTTATGTTGTGTCTGGGACACTGAAATATTAACAACTTAATAATATATCGCAACTGTGGCCTCCCTGGTTGCTAAGCAATGTTGTTGCTCATGATAATAATTTTACCCATCTTGCTTCTGATACCTAAGCACTACCACATGACTGCTAGTATTTTCAGGATTCAATTATCCCAATTGCTACAAGTGATTTTAGTTCTATAAAAATATTCTTCTATCATCAATCAGTCCTGACCTACAGAGAACAGCTGCAAGTCAGTTTCTCACCAATTCATCAATAACATTCAGCAACAGTCATTTGATTTCATTGTTCCTATAATTACTACCTTCCTCAAACCATTAAAATGCCTCACCCTAATGCCACAATGAGTTCCCTTACACTAATATTCCATTTCAGCTCACTACTTTGAATCTTTTAACTAATTATTTTTTTTGAAACAGCGTTTCCCTCTGGTTGCCCAGGCTGGAGCCTAATGGCATGATCTCAGCTCATTGCAACCTCCGCCACCCAGGTTCAAGAGATTATCCTGCTTCAGCCTCTCGAGTAGCTAGGACTACAGGCATACATCATGATGCCTGACTAGTTTTGTGTTTTCAGTTGAGATGGGATTTCTCCATGCTGGTCAGGCTGATCTAGAATTCCTGTCCTCAGGTGATCTGTCCACCTTGGCCTCCCAAAGCGCTGGGATTACAGGCATGAGCCACCGCACCTGGCAGAATCTTTTAATTATTATTGCTATCATCTGCTAGGGGTTCTACATAATTTACTTGCTATCATTAATGTGATCTTCATTACCAGTAGACTTGGGGAAGATAGGCAATTTATTTCCAAAAATACACCCTCAAAGATTTCTTCCTTATATGTCTTCTGGTAGCACCACTCCAACCAAAAATCAGGCAAAATTTCGATGATTTATTTTTGCTACTGTTTTTAATTGTTTATTATTGTTACATAAGAGTTGCACATATACATGTGGTATATGTGATATTTTGATACAAGCATACAATATGTAATGAATCAGAGTGAGATATCCATTACCTAAAACATTTATCATTTTATTGTGTTGGGAACATTCCAAATCTTCTAGCTAATTCTAATGGAAAGAGATTTGTGTACAAAATGTTTATTGAGAAATTATCTTGGAAAAAATTAATGTTCTTGCAACATGGGCCTTAGCTGATTTCACAAGGAGCTAAAAAATGGGGGGGGGGTCTTTTAAATTATTTTTAATTGAGGTGGGACTATCTTCATATTGATGAGTTATTGATGTGGACTTATGAAGGGAGAAAAGCAGTGGGCAAGGCACTACTCTTCTCCTACAGGCAGTTGCTATGGAACAAATCAGGTGTGGGTCATCAGCAGTTAATACTCATGTAAGCTGAGAAATTGAGAAACTTTGTTCTGAGGGAAGACTCTGGATTGCACCGGACAGCAACAATTATAGCCATTAACAGATTAAGAAAGTTTTCTTCAATTACATGAGTTTTAACATGACATTGGCTAAAAGTTTATTAAATGAGAAAGGGTTATATGTATATATGTGTATGTATATGTATGTATACATGTATATATGTATACATACATATACACATATGTATATCACATGCATACATATACACATATATATTATGTGACACATATATGTATGTGTATACACACATACATGTATACACACATGTATGTATGTATACACATACATATATGTATGTGAATATGTATGTACACATGTGTATATATTTACATTTGTGTATGCATGTGTATGCATATACACATATATATACACATATACATACACACACAATTTTTTTCTTGTATATTCTTGTTTGGTAAATATAGACTAAATTTTCTTAAAATTATAATTACTTGTTTATTGAAAATCTGATAGCACTTAAACATCACAAACCTCTAGGATTTTATTTTCCATAGTTTAAATATTTTTATCATTAACTCAATTTCTTTTATTGCTAAGAAATTATTAAAGTTTTCTATTTTTTGATTCAATTTTAGTATGTATAATTATCCAAATGTTTAATCTGTTTAATTTTATTGGCATAAAGTGTTTAAGTTTTAAATAAATTTTTAATGGTATAAAGTTTATTATTTTAATGTATTTAATTTCTACTAGCATTATCTATTCTTCACATTATTTGGAATATATTTTTTCATTATTTTTCTCAATACATGCTTCACATATTTTTAAAAAATCATATTTTCTTGCTTTGTTGATCATCTCTTATTCTTCTTTATTACTTAATTGATTTTTGCACATGTATTTTTTCTTCATTCTACAATTTTAGGGGCTTTAAAATCTTATTTTCCTAAAAGCCTAGCATGCAAATCAGTATGTATGATATACCACTGCTATGAATTAAATACGTGATCGCTCTAAAATACATGTTGAAATTTAATCCTCAATGAAACAATATTAAGAGGTGTGTCCTTTAGAAGATGACTGAGCCATGAGGGCTACACCTCATGGGTGTAGGTAACCTTATAAAAGGGCTTGAAGGGAAGAGTTTGCCAGGCCACTATGTTTATTCCTCATGAGAGGCCATAGCTTTCTTCTTTTTCAGAGGATGCAGCAATGGGCACAACCTTAGAAGCAGAGAATAGGCACTCACCACTCAATAAACGTGCTAGTATTTTGATCTTCGAATTCTCAACTGCCAGAAATGTGAGAAAAAAAAATCTATGCCCTTTTAATTTACCCAGTCTTTGGCATTTTGTTATAAAAACACACAGGAGCTAAAACAACCATATTAGCCCAATGAAAGACAAAAAACATGCTATCATCTCAATAGATGGAAATAGAAAAAGATAAATTTAACATCCTCTTCTGATAAAAGACTCTCAACAAATTAGCTATAAAAGAAATATCCCTCAACACAATAAAGGCCATAAACCACATCATATTCAGTGGTAAATAGTGGAAAATATTTTTTTTTGTAAGATCAGAGAAAGACAAGAATGTCCATTTTGACTGTTATTCAACATAGTACAGAAAATCCTATCCAGAGCAATTAAACAAGATTTAAAAAAAAAAGTTTTCAAAATGAAAAGGAACAGGTTAAATTGTTGTTGTTTGCAGACAACAGAGCTTATATAGAGAGAACCCTAAAAACTCCATTTAAAAAACAGTTAGACCTGATAACAAATTCAGTAAAGTTGCAAGGGACAATATCAACATAGAAAAATTGGTAGTGTTTCCATACAATAACAATGAACTATCCAAAATAAGAATTCAAAGATAAAAAATCCAATTTACAATAGTAGCAAAAATACATACATACTTACACATGAGTTTAACAGAGAAGGTGAAAGATCTATGTACTGAAAACTGTAAAACATTAATGACATAAATTGAAGACTACACAAAGAAATGGAAAGATAACCTTTACTCATGAATTAGAAGAATTAATATTGTTAAAGTGTCCAAATTGCCCAAAGCAATCTACAGATTCAATGCAATCCTTGTCCAACAATTCAATAATATTTTACACAGGAATAGAAAAAGCAATTCTATAATTGGTATAAAACCAAAAAAGAGCCTGAATAGAAAAGAAATTTTTGCCAACAATAACATAACCAGAGGCACAAGAAATCTGATTTCAAAATCTACTACAAAGCTATAGTAATTCAACATCATGTTACTGATGTACAAACAGACACACAGACCAATGGAACAGAATAGAGAGCCTAGAGATAAATCCACACCCTTATGGCCAATTGATTTTCTACAAAGATGTCAACAACATACTATGGGGTAAAAAATAGTCTCTTCAATAAATAATATTGGGAACGGATTCCATATGCAGAAGAATGAAAGTAGACCCTTATTTCACACCATATATAAAAATTGACTCAAAATGAATTAAGACTTAAATGTTTCAAGTGCAACCTCTACTGCAAAACTGGGAGGTAGAGGTTGCAGTAAGTTGAGATCGCGCCACTGCACTCCAGCCTGGGTGACAGACAGAGCAAGACTCCGTCTCAAAAAAAAGAAAATAAAAAAAAGACACTGCTGTATTTCAGATGGATCAAACCTACTTAATTTTTAATCCTAAAGTAGAGAGATGCAATTGGGGGCCTTCCATGTAGAAAGTGGGGTCAGGAGGCCAAGAAAGGGAAAATGAATGTATATCCAAGTCACTCAGGAACTTTTATGCAGGTGCTAGAAACTTATGTCAAAGTGGCCACAAGATTGTTTAATAGGAGACGAACGAATGTAACTCCATGTTTACTGCTAGAAACCAAAGCTTTGTGTAAAATCTTGAATTTATGGGAGGGAGGGTAGGAAAGCCTGTACCTATCTGTTCTTTTCCTGATCCCTTTCCCTCATTCCTAAACTGCAAGAGATTGAGCCCCTTTGGGCTTTGGTGACCCCATCACTGGGGTGTGTTTATTTGATCGTTGATTTTGCTGTATCGGATATTTCCTTTCCAATTTTCTGATCATTTATTAACACATGCTGACTCTTCCCTTCCCTTCTCCTTTCCCTGGGAAAATACAATGAATAAATAAAGACTTATTGGTACTCAAAAAAAAAAAAAAAGACTTAAATGTTAGATTTGAAACTGTAAAACTACTGTATGAAAACATAGGAGAAAAAACTCCATAGCATTGATCTAGGCAATAAGTTTTTAGATAAGAACCAAAAAGCACAGGCAACAAAGGAAAATAGACAAATGGTACTGCATCAAACCAAAAGCTCTGCACAGCCAAGGAAACAACTAGCAACATGAAAAGTCAATATATAGTTAGACACAGTGGCTCACACCTGTAATCCCAACACTGGGAGGCTAAGGTGGGCATATCACTTGAGGCCAGGAGTTTGAGACCAGCCTTGCCAACACTGTGAAACCTCGTCTCTACTAAAAATTTAAAAAATCGCGGGGCTTGGTGGTGCAAGCCTGTAATACCAGCTACTTGGGAGGCTGAGGCAGGAGAATAACTTGAATCCATGAGGCAGAGGTTGCAGTGAGCCAAGATTGTGTCACTGTACTCTGCCGTGGGCAACAGAGTGAGACTCTTTCTCAAAAAACAAACAAACAAATAAAAACAAAAAAGACAATTTATGGAATGGGAGAAAACATTTGCAAACCACATATCTTATAAGACATTAATATTCAAACTATGTAAGAAACGCAAACAACTCAATAGCAAGAAAACAACCCAATTAAAAAAAAATAAGCAAAATAACTAAATAGACATTCCTCAAAAGAAGACATATATATGGTCAACAGATATATAAAATAACGCTCAAAATCACTAGTAGGGATATATAAACCGAAAATACAATGATATATCACCTCATACTTGTTAAATGGCTATTATTGAAGACAAAAGAACAGTGTTGGTGAGGATGTGGAGATAAGAAACCCTGATACGCTAGTTGTGGGAATATAAATTAGAACAGTATAAATGGTTAACAGTATGAAAATTTCCCCCAAAATTAAATATGGACCTCCATTTGATCTAGCAATTATCTTCCTGTGTATATTCAAAGGAAATCAAATGAAAGGATCAGAGTTATCTGCACTCCTATAATCATTATAGCATAAATGTACTGAGCCAAACTCATAGAAGCAGAGAGTAGAACAGAGGTTACCAGGTATCCCTGTGTGTGTGTGTGTGTGTGTGTGTGTGTGTGTGTGTGTGTGTTTGGTGGGGAGGAGGACTGGGGAGATGTTTGATCAAGAATAGCTAATTTCAGTTAGACAAAAGGAATATGTTCAAGAAGTCTATTGCATAAAATGATAACTATAGGTAACAACAATGCATTGGGCATATAAAAATTACTAAGAGAGTAGAATTTGTGTGTCACTACAAAACACCAAGCATGTGATGTAAGACAAATGTTAGTTTGAGTTAGCCATTTAACAATGTACACGAATTTTAAAATATCATGTTGTAGGTCATAAAATGCATACAACTTTCATTTAACAATTTAAAAACTTTAAAAAAGTTTCCATTCTATATTCAGAACAATACTATCTATTAAGTATGTAGAATAAATATATATTCAGACATAAAATACTTTAAAAGTTTATTTTCTAGTAATTACTCTCAGAAATCAATTGGATGATGAACTCCTCCAAATAAAGGAAATGAACTAAGTAAGAAAAAGGCATATATACAAAATTTGAGGTCTAGCATAGTTGATCACGGGAGGGCATTGTCATGTAGAAGTAAATGGATACCCCAAGAGAACAGATAAGCACTAGACCCAGACAATTACACTTCTACATTAGTACAAGATTGAAGACATCAAGATATTTTAAAATACGGATATCTTAGAATACCTCCTACATATGATTATCAGATTTTAGCAAGCACCGAGGAATGAGGTTTTGAATTAGCCATAGTGTATTTATTTTAAAAAACGTAATTAAAAATAACAAATCAAGAAAATTACTTTCTCCAGAAGCAAAAAAGAAATGTGAATGTGCAAAAAATAATAAAGAAATCTTTACAAAATACCCATAATTGTTTGAGCCAAGATTATGATAAAACTATGTTTGGAAGACAAAGAACAGGGGGCATGTAAAAAGTAAGTCATGGGTGAAAGAAAGCCAGAGATTTTCCTTTTCTTAATGATAAATCTTCCAAATAATGCCTAAAAAGAATAGATTAGGAAATTGTAATGTTAGCATGCTTTTTAGAGACATGGATTTATATATCAGAATATTGCACTAAAAAGCCTCCAGTGATTGCTCTTGGAAGGACAAAATGTGACCAATAGGAAGGAAGGCTGCAATGATGAAAAATATGGTTTGTAGGATTTTTGTCACTTTATTATTTGCCACTTGGTATGATAAAAAGAGAAAAAAAGCACACAAAGTAAAATAATTGTTTCACTTGGACTACAATTGTAATTTACTCCAAATTTGTGCTTCATATGATTTTTAAATATCTATATATCAACTGATGTATTGCAAATCATTTTTTTTAAATTTTCTTAAGTTTTACTTTAGGATTGGAGTTACATATAAAGGTTTGTTACATAGGTAAAGAAATGTCACAGGGGGTTGTTGTACAGATTATTTCATCACTGAGGTATAAAGCCCAGTACCCAATAGTTACCTTTTCTGCTCCTCTCCCTCCTGCCACCCTCCCACCTCATGTAGATCCCAGGGTCTGTTGCTTCCTTCTTTGTGTTCCTACATTTTTAACATTTAGCTGCCACATATAAGTGAGAACATGTGGTATTTGATTTTCTGTTTCTGCATTAGACTGCTAAGCATAGTAGCCTCCAGCTCCATCCGTTTTGCCAACAAAGACATGGTCTCATTCTTTTTATAGCTACATATTATTCCATAGCGTGTATGTACCACATTATCTTTATTCAATATGTCATTGATGAGAATTTAGGTTGATTTCATGCCTTTGCTATTGTGAACAGTGCTGCAATGAAGATTCACGTGCAAGTGTCTTTATGGTAGAATGATTTCTATTTCTCACAAATACTTTTTAATCTCTGTTTACCTGTCTTTCAATCTATGTAATTTCTATAAAACATCAAACTACATTGGCTAGTGTACTAATTTTCTATAGCTACTCTAACATTTTCTGTCATACATTTAGTAGCTTAAAGCAAAACACATGTAAAATCTTGTATTTCCTGGGTTAGAAGCTCAAAATGGGTTTCACTGAACTAAAATCAAAGCTTCTCCCTGGCTGTATTTCTTCTGGTGACTCTATGGGAGAATTCATCATCTTGCCTTTTCCAGCTTTCAAAGACTACTTACATTCTTAGGCTCACAGCTCTTTTTTTCATCTTTGAAGACAGCAGAATAGCACCTTTAAATCTCACTTTTCCTCTTGTCTTTAATTCTACCATTATATTTCCTCTGCCTCTCCCACTACCTTCTTTTAATTTTTTACTGCCGTTGTGATTACATTGGGTGCATCCAGCTAACTTGGCATAATCTCCCCATTTCAAAACCTTTAATTTAATTTGAAAATCTTTTTATACAGAAGGTCACATATTCACAATTTCTGTGGAATAAGATGTCAATTTTTGACAGGTAGGTGTATTATTTATCTATCACAGTCTGGTTTAGTTGTAGATGGCACCAGAAACTCTAGCATGTATGAGTGTAGAGGGAAATATTAGAAACATATTTACAGATCCTCAGGTAAACAGCACAGAGGCCAATACATACCTGTGTACATCACTGAACATTTGCAATATGAAGTTTATTCTACTGCTGCTAAGAGAGTATTATGTGACACGAAGCACAACAATGTCAATGGAAGGTAGTCAAGTGGAAGAGTATGAAAATAGGTACACATATGTTCATCTTATTCAGCCTCAAGCATTAATATATGCTTTGGCCAGTAAGCAAATTCCAGTGGAGAATTGAAGAGACCTTCTGGAGGCCTGTATTTTTTAAATTAAAAATAGTTTTGACATTAGCTGATAGATGATGAGTTATTTATTGCTTTACTTAGGCCTGTAATGAAGGCCTGCCAAAACCAAACTCATCATTTATAATTATTTCAGACCGATTATGAAGGAAGACCAATTTTTAAAAATCATATTTAAGCAAAAAAAAAGAAAGAATCCTATGCTAAATAAAAAATATGTTTATAACAGATAGCAACCTCAGCAAAGGTAGCTGTCTGAATAATCAACCACAAAATTCCTTAAGAAAATTAGTCTTTGTACACATAATAATACTATTACAAAGATTGGTAAGAATTTGCATATGATTAGTCAATCTAAAGCAAAATAAGTTAATCTTTAAAAGTAAAAAAAGGTCTTGATTACATCTGGTCAATTTTTAACAGAATAAATCCTTGAATGAGTCAATAAGTTTCTACATCTTTATTTAAATAGAGTTGATAAGAGTTGTTAGGAGGGCACAGACACTGAAGCTAGAGTACCCAGGTTTAAAGCCTGGATCTACCATTTTGTTGAGAGCTATTTAGAAGTTTACAAAGTCTCTCTGTGCCTCAAATTCCTCTTGGGTAGAATGGGGATTATAACATAACTTGTTCATAAGGTTGATATCAGTATTACATAAGATTATACAAATAAAGATCTCTGAAAGGTGATTAGCACATGGTAAGAGCTCAATAACTGTTAGTTGCTTCATTTCCGCTGATCTTAGTCTGATTTCCATTGCTATAAGACATTATCTGCATATGGGTAATTTGATTTTAAAAAATGGGGCTTAATTGGCTCACAGTTCTAGTATCTGGGAAACCCAAGAGGATGTTGTCAGCTCCCTGCAGTGACCTCCTTGCTGCATTATTCCATGGTAGAAGGTGAAAGAGCCCATAAAAGAGAGAGCTCACTTTTTTATATCAATCCTGGAAATCACTGATCTTTTTATAATTTTCATTGTTTTGCCTTTTCTTTAAAATGTCATCTAGTTTAAATTATACATTATGTAGTCTTTTCAGATTGGCTTCTTTCACTTAATAACACGCATTTAAGATTACTCTATGTCTTTTCATGGTTTAATAGCAAATTTCATTTTAGTGCTGAACTATATTTCATTTTCCGGATGTACCATTATTTCTCATTCACCTACTGAAGAATATCTAAGTTACCTCCACATTTTGGCAAGTATAGATAAGGCTTTCATAAATATCTTTGTGCAGATTTTTGTCTGGATACAAGTTTCAACTCCTTTGGGTAAATATCAAGGAATGTGACTGCTGGATAGTGTGATAGGAGTTTAATTTTATAAAAAATCTCCAGACTGTCTTCCAAAGTGGCTGTATCAGGTTGCATTTACAGTAGCAACAAATGAGCGTTTCTCTTTCTCTACATCCTCATCAGTATTTGATTTTGTCAGTGTTTGGGATTTCAGTAATTTTGATAGGCATATTAATATGTCATTGATGTTCTGAATTGCATTTCCTTAATAAAATATTCTGTGGAGCACCTTTTGTTTCTTTACCATCTTTATATTTTCTTTGGTAATATATCTGTGAAGGTCTTTTGTTCATATTTTAATCAAGGTATTTGTTTTCCTTTATTGAATTTTAAGAGTCCTTTGTACATTTTGGATAGGTTCTTTATCAGATATCTTTTGTAAATATGTTTTCTCAGTTGGTTGCTTATCTTATTATTTTCTTAATATTTTCTTTTGTGGAGAGTAAGTTTTTAATTTTAATGAAGTACAGCTTATCAACTTTTTTATGAATCATTTCTTTGGTTACAAATTTTTAAAATTTAGAATTTTAAATTTTTAAAATAATTTTTAAAATTATTACCATACTCAAGGTCATCTAGGTTTTCTCCTATGTTATCTTCTAAGAGTTTTACAAATTTGTCTTTTATATTTAGCTCTGTCATGTATTTTGAGTTAATTTTTGTAAAGTAACATATGTGTCTAGATTTATTTATTTGTTTTTACAGTGGAATATCCAATAGTTGGCTGGGCACAGTGGCTCTCACCTGCAATCCCAGCACTTTGGGAGGCCGAGGTGGGTGAATCACCTGAGGATGGGAGTTCAAGACCAGCCTGATCAACATGGAGAAACCCCATCTCCACTAAAAATACAAAATTAGCTGGGTGTGGTAGCACATGCCACCAGTTACTTGGGAGGCTGAGGCAGGGGAATTGCTTGAACCTGGGAGGCAGAGTTTGTGGTGAGCTGAGATCACACCATTGCACTCCAGTCTGGGAATCAAGAGCAAAATTCCATCTCAAAAACAAAACAAAACAAACAAACAAACAAAAAAGAATATCCAATTGTTCTATTATCCTTTGTTGAAGGGAATATCTGCTTCATTAGATTACCTGTCAATCTTTGACAAAGGTCAGAAACATGAGTCTGTTTCTGGATGCTTTATCTGTTTCACTGATTTATTTGCCTATTCTTTTACTAATATCACACTGTTGATATTAGTGTTACTTTGCATTAAGTCTTGAGGTTGAGTGGTATTATTCTTCCAGTTTTTTTTTCATATTCAATATTGTTTTGGTGATTCTGAGTCTTTGCCTGTTTCCTAAACATTTTACCATAAGTTTGTTGATATCCACAAAATAACTTGCTAGGATTTTGTTTGAGACTGTATTTAATCTACAGATGAAATTGTGATGAAAAATCATTATCTTAGTCCATTCAGATTGTAATAACAAAATATCTTAGACTGAGTAACGTATAAATAACAAAAATGAATTGTTCACAGTTCTGGAGGCTGAGAAGCACAAGATCAGAGCAACAGTATATTAGGTGTCTGCTTCACGGATGGTGCCCTCAAGTTTTGTCTGTATGTTGGATGAGGCAAACAAAGTTTTTCAAGTCTCTTTTCATAAGGCACTCATTTGATTTATGAAGGCCTTACCCTCATGACTTAATCACCTCTGAAAAGGCCACACTTCTTAGTATGATGCCATTGGAGATTATATTTCAACATATAAAATTGAAAGAACACAAATATTCGGAACAAAGCAGACATTTTGACAGTATTAAATATTCCTATCCATGAACATGGTCTACTTCCACATTTATTTAGTTTTTTGATTTTTTGATCAAACTTTCGTAGTTTTCCTAATATAGAACTTGTGCATATTTTGCTAGGTCTATAACTAAGTATTTCAATTTTGGGGAATACCAATGTATCAACTATAATTTGAAATTCTACTTGTTCATTGCTGATACAGACATACCTCATCTTATTTCATTTCACTTTATTGTATTTTGCAGATATGACCTTTTATACATTGAAAGTTTGTGGCATCCCTGCATCTAGCATGTATATCAATGGCATATTTTCAACAACATGTGCTCACTTTATGTGTGTCACATTTTAATAATTCTCACAATATTTTAAATTTTAAATTATTACTATATATTATGATGATCTGTGATCACTATCATAGGTCTTTGATGATATTATTGTAATTGTTTTGGGGTGCCACAATCTGCTCATATGACAGTAAATGTAATTGATAAATGTCCTACTTCATGGAAGGAGATCAAAATATCATCATTAACAGGAGTTTGGAATAAGTTGATTCCAACTCTCATTTATTACATTAAGAGCTTTAGGACTTCAGTGGCAGAAGTAACTGCAGATGTGATGGAAATAGCATGAAAATTAGAATTAGAAGTGGAGTCTGAAGAGGTTACTGAGTTTCTGCAGTCTCATGATAAAACTTCAGTGAATGAGTAATTGATTCTTATAAATGAGCAAAGGAAGTGATTTCTGGAGATGGAATTTACTCAAAGTGAAGATACTGTGACAACGTATTTAGACAATTACCTAAACTTAGATGAGAAAGCAGTGGCAGGTTTTAATAGGATTGACTCCAATTTTGGAAGAATTTCTACTGTGGTTAAAAAGTTAGCAAAGAATATCACATGGTACAGAGAAATCTTTTATGAAAAATAAAGTTCATTGATGCAACAAAATTTATTAATGTCTTATTTTAAGCAATGGCCACAGGCACCTGTTTTCAGCAACCCCCAGTCAGCAGACATCAAAATCCATGCAAGACCCTCTACCAGCAAAAAGATTATAACCTGAAGACTCAGATAATCATTAGCATTTTTTAGTAACCATATATATATATATATATATATATATACTTTAAATTCTGGAATACAGGTGCAGAACATGAAGGTTTGTTACATAGGTATACACGTGGCCATGGTGGTTTGCCTGTTTTTAAATTAAGGCATGTGCATTATTTTTTAGACAAATGCTATTGCACACAGACTACCATGCAGTGTAAACATTTATATGCATTGGGAAAGAAAAACAGTGTGACTTGTTTTATTGTGACATTTGTTTCATTGAAGTGGTCTGGAACTAAACCCACAATATATCCAAGATATGCCTGTACATAGAAAAGGGACTGATTTAAATTTTCTTCAAACCCTTTGATTAAGTTTCCAAGTAATGTAAATAATTATTAGTATAATATTTAAAAAATGAATAAGGTTATATAAGATAAACAATTGCCATAAGCAATCCCAGGTGAGTAGAATGGATGGACTAAGAAAAAGTTTATTGTTTGAATTGCTGAACAAGCATTTTTTCCATTTATAACAACATCCATTTATAATAACACAATATGTGCTTAAGAAAAAATAATGAGAACACTTAAACAAAGTAGCAGTTTTTAACTTAAGTTTTAAGTGATAAAAATAAGTTTCATGTTTTAGTAATCTAAGTTTAGAAAAATCTTTATATGTGAACAATAAAATTGGGCATTATGCATGTTTGAACCACTCTTACTGCTCAACTTGAATTTAGATGTCTCAATTAATACAGACCATAAAATTGAAGAAAACATTATCTTAAAATTGGGATTCATTTGTAAATCAATATTGTGTATTGCCAGTTTTTTCAGGGCATACTAAAAATGTATAAAGGAGTATGTATTATTTCCCCAATAAAATGTGTATATTTATTTACTTCATAAACATGTATTTTTCTGCATTTCTGAGTATTCAGCTTACAGTCTGTATCAAAATTTTTCAGGCCAAAATTCTGGCCAAACTACATTAATAATACATTTTACTTTTCTACTGTTATCTATTCCTGAAGAAAAAGAAAATAAGTGCAGTTTCAGGTGTTATAACTTCATTGCAACCTCAATGAGTTATATGAAATTCCTTAGCAGTTATGTATACTTTAAGATAACATTTGGTTTTCAAAGACATGTAGAAAATAAAAAATAAAAAACTCTTAAAACCAGAAATGCAGTCTTTTTGTTTCAATAGGAATACTACTAACAATTATAATTTTAAAAACCATAAAAACTCTCTGTAAGGTATAATCTCTCAATAAATTATGCATAAGTAAAAGTTATCCTGTACCATAGTTATAAAAATTATAAGAAATATTCATATAACCATTATACAACTATGAATGTTTCTCTTTATTATTTTTAATCTTTGGAAGTCTTTATGATGAATTAATTGAAGAGGGTTTTCTATAGTTTAATTATCATTCTTGATTATTTTACACAGATATTCCATTCAAAAATTTTTAAGATAAAAAGATATATTTAAAGTCTCAATTACCCTCCTGACTTCAAACTGTTAAGAAATTGTTTGTGCCAGTGATTCTGTGGGTGAGTGACTAACTGAGTGACAGGGTGATAATTTAAGTGGCAGAAGTAAGGGACCATGTTTTAGTGATGCTCTGACTTCTTATTACTTTACTCAAGAAATATGCTTTTTGTGTGTGTGTTTTGTTGTTTTATTTTTCATTTATCTGTATTGGGTTCAGAAATCGAAATCCTAATTGCATTGTTTCAGGTTATCTAAATAACTCTCCAGATTCCTTAAAACAGTGTTCATGGTAATGTGGCTGAAAGCAGGAGAAAGAAAATTGAATTTCAAGTTGCTTTTTAATAAAATATTACATATAAATGGTGACCTTAATGAATTTATAATTTAGAGTTATATAGCTATAATTAGTTATTCTTATACACTTGCTAACATGCTTCTGAAATGGAAGAATATGCTTTTTGCTAACAACAAGGGAGCAGTACAAAAGCACAAAACATTTTAGAACAAGTGTTACTCCATTTTCTGTCACCAAGAGGCATTAAATAAAGTGCCAGCCACAACTGCAAATTGCAAGTAGATTGATCTCTCTAGAAAGTTTAGTGAGTGCTGCAGTCAGTACACAAGGAATGATCGAGTTCTTGTTTCCAATACCAAGCCCACAGAGATAGTAAAAGCTAGAGTCAAAGTACTGCTGAGAATCACATATACTATAACAGTCAGTCCTTTACCATATATCCGCATAAGAAAATGGCATAAGTGATGGGAAAAAGGTTGAATGAAAAGACATTTTTAAAGCATTGGGACCTATGTTAATAATTCTAGTACTAAGTCAGAAACATATAAGTATTTTAATAAGGTAGATTTAATATTTATAGGTGTATTTGTTAAAATATGACCAAATATAGTAGTTATCCCCACACTTAGGAAAAACAAAATTAATTGTTTATTATCAGTAATAAAGAGAAAAGGAAATTTATTTTAAAAAACACCAAGGTGAAAAGAATAGTGTTTTTTAGTGTTATTTACAAGCCAATTGTTGTCTCAATTTTTTCCTTCCCTCACACACTGACTCTTACAAATCTTTAGCTGTCTGCTCATTAGCTCAGAGAAAATATGAGGCATAAAATAGAACAGAAGCTAAGGGGCTTCTTAGGTTTGGACAAAGTTCAGATTTCTGCTGGAAAGCGGTTTAATGATTTTTGGATTCAAAAGTAGACATGCTTCATCAGAGTTCACAGTCATTTCATTGAAGAAGTATAAAATGAGTTACTTAGGATGAGTAAGGCAACCTAAATATGTCATGGAAATACTCTGAACCCTTTTATTACCTGTCTTCAGGCATTTGAAGAAAATTGATGGTCTTCTTTTCTTTGTTTTTGTTTTTGTTTTTTTTTAACCTTGGTAATAATGACAACTAATATTTATTGAGCTAATGTTAAAAATGTTTACTTAGTTTGACCTTGAAACTAGGCTACCTGTATTCAGATTTAGCTCTTTCTCCTATCTGCTGTGTAACCTGTGGAGGCTAATGCAATATCATCTTGGATGCTACTCTGATACGTTGGTTTCTGATTAACCCCAGTTGTAAAAATGCTGCTAAGATTTCCAGTTTATCTATTGTTCCTTGTGTAAGAACAGGTACTTACTGTAAATTCTGCCTTTAGACTTAACAACCTTGATGTTCTTGTACTTCAATTGTCCTAGATATCCCTTCCAAATTATCCTTTCCCTATGGTATATAAGCCCTGGGTCTGGGGGGTAATTGAGCAGGAATCAACCATGTCATCTCTCCGATGCCATAAGCAGAGATGTGGTTTCTGTTCATAAGTCCCTACTAAATGTTTGTTCATAAGAAACTGGATTGTCAGCCTCTTTCTTCAGCATCTCAGCTTCCTTGGGCTTTGAGGTAGGCTTACATAGACCTGTCCACTGAGAAACATAACCTTAGGAAAGTTGTAGAGTATCTCTGTGCTCCAGTTTTCCAATTTTGAAATTGTAAATAATAATATTATCTAACCTATAAGGTTGTCATAGGATTTACTATTTGTTAAGGCTATTAATATTGTGTCTGTTGTATAGTAAATGTAGCATAAGTGATGATTTAATATTACAAGGTTTCAGTCACTTATCTAAATACATTATATAATGTGTTTAAAGCTAACAAAACTCTCTTAGGTAAGCAGAATTGTGGCTTCCATTCTATAATGGACACTGAGGCACAGAAAGATTAAGAAACTTGCATACATCTATAAGAAGAAAACATTCATAGCTCAACATTTAAGCCATGAAGTTAATATGTTTTTAATGTCTTTATTATTTTTTCTTGATATCAAACATGAGTTTCCTATATCAGAGATCATACGTTTTATTACTAAGCACAATAAAACTGTTTAAGTTTCTCATGTCTAATTCTCTCCTCTCATGGTGTAAATAAGCAGATGGAGAGAAACAGATCCTACATGTGCAGAAGCAAGTTCTTGCAAAACAAAAATAGAACCCCTCCAAAATATAAGTTTTAGAACTTATACAGGAATGTTCCACAATAGCCTTTCCTGAGAGAAAAAAAGAGAAAGGATCTTAATTTTCTAATGTAAATAATTCATATTTTGGAGAAAAGAAGTTCCTTTGATGTTGACAACCTTGGGAGAGTAAAACAATGGCTATGGGTTTAATCCCCTTTTAGAAAGTAAGCACATGAGTCTGAGTCATCTATCACCTTAGAATGCAAAGAGCAAGTATCTATAATGAAAAAGAGATGTTCTTCAGTTTTATATTAATATTCCCTGCTCAGAGAGCTTTGATCATGAAAAAAAGAAAATATTTCCCTACAATTCAACAGCAATCTGGCACTAGAGATTATACATTTAACCAATAAATTATACTAAGATATTAAAAGCTTATTAGTGTCATTTCTAAACAAAAAAACGTATTGCAAGAAATTTGAAAAATATTTATGTCACACATTTTTTAGTGTCTTCTAGAATGGGGAATATATTCTTAAAGCGCCTTGCTTTAAAGACAGTAGAAAATAGTCATAGTCCCATCTCTTTTCCATGAGAAACGATAATCGTTAATTAGCAGCTGTGGTGGGTTTTATGTTCCATTAATAAAATTTTCAGAGGAACTTTCATAAAGTCCAGAAATTATTCCTAGAGATAAAGCTTGTTGATACTGAATATTTGATTTGAGGTATTGATACAGAACACCTGGGCTTCTGGCTAAACTCCATCCTCAAGCCTAGAACCACGTACCCCAAGTGAAAACAGCTGACCATGTTTTTCCACCCAAATGTTGCTATTTTGGCCTGCCATGCCTCTATCCTGTGCCCATAAAAAGACTTCAGCTGGCAGAGCAACGCAAGCAGCTGATGCAAGTTGTTGGGGATCCAAGCAGCAGAGCCGTGGGGATACAAGCCGCTGAATGTCGTTATAGAAGTGGCTGAGCATCAGACACTATAGAGAGATGCAGCTAACTTCAGATGATGTGGTTTCAGGGAAGGATCACCTTCTTTCCACACCATTCCCTCTCCAACTCCCATTCAAGGCCCCTTTTCAGCAGGAATTAACTAAGAACAGTCATCATCCATATATAATGGCAGTTAGATGTGCCTCTTCAGAAGGGGAGAAATAATACAGAATGGCTGGGCTTCCAGCTAAACCCCACCCATAAGCCTGGAACCACAGTCCTATGTGAAAACAGCTGACCCTGTTTTTCTACCCAAACGCTGCTTTTTTGGCCTGCCATACCCCTATACTGTGCCCATAAAAATACTTCAGCTGGCAGAACAACACAAGCGGTAGATGCAGGCAGTTAAGGGTGCAAGAGGCTGAGCTTCAAAGACTACTCATAGAGGCGACTAACTTCAAGTGGTTCTGCAGGGAGAAATCACTTTCTTCCCACACCATCCCCTTTCCAACTCTCATCCCACTGAGAGCCATGACCCAATAAAATCCTCTACCTACAGTACCTTTTAATCCTTTCGTGTGACTTGATTCTTCCTGGATGCAGAACAAGAACCCAAGTGCCCAGAGGGCAGGGGCTTGGACGGTGTTGTGGGGCGCACGCAGAGCCTGCTCTGGCCAGAGAGGAGTGGCCAGCCGGTTTCAGAGTTCATTCCCTCTGGCTCCTGCATTGGTTTGCGCGCATGCTCCCTGTTGCAAGGAGTGGCCAGTGGTGGGCTGAATGAAATGAGCCTCTCCAGTTTCTGCCCATGAAGTGAGGGTCAGAGGAAAAATCCTGACTCAATATGATTTATTCTTTGGACAATCTTAGAGACTGAACGTTTCTGTCTCCCAAATTCACATGTTGAAGCTCTAGCCTCCAATGTGATATTTGTAGATGGAGTCTTTGAGAGGTAATTATGGTTAGAGTAGTTCATGAGGGTGGGGTCCTTATGATGATGTATTCATGACTTGGTAAAACAGATACAGGATCTCTCTTTCCTCCAGGCAAGAATGCAGTAAGAAGATAGCCATCTGCAGGCCAAGAAGAGGGCCCTCACCAGACACTGAATCCACCAGCACCTTGATTTTGAATCTTCCAGCTTCTAAAATTGCGAAAAATAAATGTTTGTTTCTTAGTCTATAACATTTTGTTTTAGTGGCCTGAAATAAGACACAGGTATGCAGCAACCCAGGTGCAAATACTTCTCCGACTACCTAATATTGGACCAAACATCACAGACTGAAAGAATATTTCTCCACAAAGCAACCACTATCAGCCACTTACTGCAGACAGAAGCCACAAGTTTGGGGTTGCTAGCCCACTTTTACTTCTGAAAAGGGGGCTAAAATTTTGGAGGTTTCTACCCTTTCAAGTTAGAAAATTTGCTAGAATTACTTACAAAACTCAGAACACTTTATACTTATTATTACAAGTTTATTATAGGAAAAGATATAACTCAGAACCATTCAAAGAGAGACACAGAAAGCAACGTCTGAGAGTAACCAAAACATAAAGTTTCTGTCATCCTCAGAGATCTATTACCCTCCCAGCACATCAATGTGTAACAATAAGCAGAGTATAGCCAACCAGGGAGGTTGCCCAAGTTTCACTATTTATGCTTTTCATGCAGCTTTATTAGATAAGCATAATTGACTAAATTAATAGACATGTGGTCAAACTGAATCTCAATCTTCCCTTTCTTCCACAGGGGTCAGGTTGATGTCACATGGCTTAAAGCCCAAATTCTCTAATCATATGGTTAGTCTTCCTAATGTGGCCAGCCCCATGTTTAATTATATCACTAGCATAAACTATCTAGGGGCCCACCTTGAGTCACCTACTTAGCATAAACTATCATGAATAACAAGTGCATGCCTATTACTGGACAAATTCCAAAGATTTAAACATATCTCTCAGGAACCAGGGACAAAAACCAGTCAAATTCTTCACTACACACTAAAACAGCCTCAGGCTGAAAGAAGACTGAATGTGACTGTAAAGGCTGCTTGAGACACAGGAATTAAAAATGGGGTTCCATTTCTGTTGGAGATGGTAAAGGATTACGCATTTGTAAAGGATTAATAAAACCAATGCAAGATAAAGAGGAGTTTTTTTATTGATCCAAAATATTTTACATATTTATGAGTTACATTTGCTATTTTGTTACATGCATAGAATGTGTTATGACCAAGTCAGAGTATTTAGGGTATCACCACCTTGAGTATTTATCATTTTTATGTGTTGGGAAAATTTCAAGTCCTAGCAGTTACCTACTTTGAAATATAATACATTGTTGTTAACTATAGTCAGGGTACTTTGCTGTTGAACATTAAAACTTAGACATTCTATCTAACTATATATTCCTACCCATTAACAAACCTTTCTTCAATCCCCTTCTCCCACTCAAACATAGTTTCCTAGCTTTTGTTATCTACCTTACTCCTCTCCACCTCCATGAGATCAACTTTCATAGTTTCCACATATGAATGAGAAAATTCAATCTTTGTCTGTCTGTGCCTATCTTATTTCATTTAACATAATGACTTTGAGCTTCATCCATGTCCCTGCAAGTGGTAGGATTTCATTCTGTTTTATGGCAGAATAGTATCTCATTTCATTGCACCTATGTGCCATATTTTCTTTATTCTTTTATCCATGGATGGACACTTAGGTTGATTTTATTCTTTGCTAATGTGAATAGTGCTGCAATAAACACATGAGAACAGGTATTCCTTTGATATACTGGTTTCTTTTCTTTTGGATAAATACCGAAAGCAGGATTTCTGGATCATATGGTAGTTCTAATTTTAGTATTTTAAGAAATATCTGTACTGTTTTTCATAGTGGCTGTAGTAATTTACATTTCCACCAACAGTCTGTAAAAGTTCCTTTTTTCTTTGCATCCTTGCCAACATCTGTTATTTTTGTATTTTTAATAATGGCCGTCCTAAGTAGAATAACATGATATTTGATTGTGGTTCTAATTTGCATCTTCCTGATGATTAATGAGCATTTTTCATATACCTGTTTGCCATTTATATGTGTTCTTTTAAGAATTATCTATTCATACCGTTATCCCAGTTGTTGTTGTTGTTGTTTTACTCTTGAGCTGTTTGTGTTTCTTGTATATTCTGGATATTAGTCTTTTGTCAGATGAATCCTTTACAGATATTTTCTCCCATTTGAAAGTTTATCTCCTCGCTCTGTTGATTTTTTTTCTTCATTATGCAGAAAAATTTTAATATAGTCCCATTTGTCTATTGTTATTTTTGTTACCTGTGCTTTTTATGTTTTAGTCAATGTGTAAACCAATGTCCTAAAGTGTTTTTCCAGGTTTTCTTCTAGTAGTTTCATAGTTATGGGTGTTATATTTAAGTTTTCATTTATCTTAAGTTGATTTTAATATTCAGAGAGATAGGAGCCCAATTTCTTTCTTCTGCATATGGATCTTCAATTTTGTCAGCACCATTTATTGAACAGGATGTTCTTTCTCTGAGGTATGTTCTTGAAGACTTTGTCAAAGATCAGTAGACTATTAAGTATATGGCTTTATTGCTTAAGTGGGCTCTCTATTCTGTTCCTTTGGTCTATGTGTCTGTTTTTACACAAATACTATTCTCTTTTGGTTGCCATAGCTTTTTAATACATTTTGAAGTCAGATAGTGTGATGCCTCCAGTTCTGGTTTTTTTGCTCTGAATTGTTTAGGTCCTGTAGTCTCTAGATGATCTCTTCTGCTGTAAATAGTGTCAGTGACTTATAATTTCCTCAATGGGTTAGGGTGTGGTTGTTAGTAGAAGTTGTGGTAAAATTTTACTGAAGACTGGGATGGCATCTGGGCCAGTCAGTCTTCTAGTCCCAATATGGTAGCAGTAGTGAGGCCAAGTGTTCCTGTTTTTGATCCCCAGGGCAGCATACACTTGCACTGGTGTTAGGAAGTTCAGACAGGCAAATTCTTGGGCCTCCTGATGGCTTAATCAGGTGCTAGGAATGGCAGAAGTGAGCTAGGAAAGCAGATGGATTCTCCAGTCTTTGAAAAGCAGGTGTGGCATAAGTGATAGCATTAATATAGGTGGAACAAACCTCTGTGTCCCAAGTGGTTCATGTTGGTCTGGAAGGTAGTTGTGACAGGCTGGGTGAAGAGATGCTTTTTTTCAGTCCATATTCTTCCAGGTATTTCTTGGAATTTTTAGATTGGATTATAATTTATAATTTTCTTTTATATGTGAACTCTCCAAAAGTTTCAACAACATTAGCCATTCTAGCCATTTAGATATTCTTTGTTCTTAAAACCCAAGGAGGCTGTAATTAAATCTATTTCTACCTTAACATTCAGAAATTCTGCTACTATTCATTTTTCTCTTGTGTTAAATTACAATAAAAAGGTGAGTGATATTTCACCTAACCCCAAGAACTCATTGCTTTTATAAATGGCAGCTAGCCTGATGAGCTATATTTTAATATTTTTTTATTATACTTTTAAGTTCTGGGGTACACGTGCAGAACATGCTGGTTTGTTACACAGGTATACATGTGTCATGGTGGTTTGTTGCCTTCATCCTCTTGTCATCTATTATTAGATATTTCTCCTAATGCTATCCCTCCCCAATCCCCTGACCCTGTGCTATTCTTCCCCTAGGCCCCCAAACAGGCTCTGGTGTGCGACATAAATATTATAACTGCAGAGTTACTTTCCTAAATATGTGTTAATTATGATAATTTTTAAATTATAATAATATTTCTTTTCTAAAACCATGATTGATCAAAACTTATTTTATAAGAGAAAAATCATTACTGGATTAAATTTCTATTGTAGTTGACCAACAAATTGGGTAATAGGCCTTGAGGTAATAGTTGATTTGTGTTTTTATCCTCGATACTTAGTTGGTAATAATTATCCATACTGTACCATCATAGTTGGAGTAAGACCACTTTTTATTTATTTATTTTTTGAGACAGAGTCTACTCTGTCATCCATGCTGGAGTTTAATGGCACAATCTTGGCTCACTGCAACTCCACCTCCTGAGTTCAAGTTCAAGTGATTTTCTTACATCAGTTTCCAGAGTAGATGGAATTACAGGCATGTACTGCTACATATGGCTAATTTTTGTATTTTTAGTAGAGATGAGGTTTCACTATGTTGGGTAGGCTGGTCTTAAATGCCTGTCCTCAGGTAATTGGCTCACTTCAGCCTCCCAAAGTACTGAGATTACAGGCATGAGCCACCATTCCCGGCCAAGACCACTTTCTAAATTTTGGACACTGAAATTGTCTTCAAACATGTTAATAATCTATGGGTATTAGATATTAGATCCTGTTTACTAAAAACTTAATACACACCAAAGTTTTACCTTCAAAAGTACTTAAAATATGTTTTTTTATATTACATATTTGTGGAATAGATGTCACTCATTATTTTAGTAAACATTTCTATAGATAAGACTCTATACATTAACAACAAAACAATTTCCACCCCGTTTCCTCAAAACAAAGCATGAGAATATGATAATACATTTTAATTAAAATTTAAATATATTTCATTGGGAACACTTTAGCAAATAGCCTTGGGAGTACTGTAATTTAGTTTCCAAAACTGTAAAGTCAAAGTGAAATAAAACATTGATGCAAATTTAAAATTAACCTTAAGTTTAAATTTAAATTAAGCTTGAAAAAATGTGATCTGAGATATATCTGTAAGTATCAAACCTAAACTTTTCCTCTTATTTTGTTTTGTAAAATATATAGGAATAATTATATAAATATTAAATAAATGTTAATTTTCTTAAACCTATTTAATTTTATGCTTGTGAAAACTCAATTCATTTTTTATAATAATTAGATTAATAACTGTAAAATAGTATAAATTACAATCAAATTTACTGTTTATGAAAAAAGTCAGGAGCAACTAGAAAAGGAGAGAAAAATCATCATATCTTTTTGTGCATCTGAATATTTAATCACACTTCTCTATTAGGTTTCTATCATTGTTATTACTTTCCATGGCCATCTTGCAATATTAGTTGTCTATGAATTCTTTTCCTATTGAAAGGCCATAGTAACTTTCTCTTTTCTCACTATATACACATACAAACAAACGCACACATACACTCCTCACATACACTAGAATATTACTAGTTATATTTCAGAATTTAGGAAATTGATTCATTTTTATTGAATCTCAAGAGATGTAAGAAAGAGAAAAGCAGCCCTGGGGTCTGGCCTGGTAAGAATAAACTAGGCCACTGAATAACCATGATTCTTCAAGGCAAAAACAAAACCAATTTATTATCATGGAACCTGGCTAGCCTTTTACAAACTTTTTCTTTAACGATAGTTGTTATGTTAACCATGTGTACAGTTGACTCCAAAATATTTATTGTCACTTTGTCTTACTAATTAGTAATGTGAGGATAATAAAAGTATCACCATATAGGTTTCTATAGGGATAAATGAGTTACTTACATACTAATTGCTGAAAATATTGTCTGGCAGATGGCAAATGCTCAATAATGGTAAACTAATGCTATTGTTGTTTTTGTTTTCCCAGTTTTCAAACAGGAGATTTGGTTTCCACTGTTTTGACATGCTTACAAATACTCATTTGATATAATATCAAGGCATGCACAAATTTAGTTTGTAAACAACTAGAGACAGCTCATGTAGCATATCTTTAAAATTATAATAATGAGTAATATTTATTTATTTTATTTATTTATTTTTTGAGACAGAGTTTTGTTCTTGGGAAGGAGTTTCATTCTTGTTGCCCAGGCTGGAGTTCAATGGCACAATCTCAGCTCACTGCAGCCTCTGCCCCCCGGGTTCAAGGGATTCTCCTGCCTCAGCCTCCTGAGCAGCTGGGATTACAGGTGCCCACCATCTCACCTGGCTAATTTTTTGTATTTTTAGTAGAGGTGGGATTTTGCCATGTTGGCCAGGCTGTTCTTGAAATCCTAGCCTCAGGTGATCCACCTGTCTCGGCCTCCCAAAGTGCTGGGATCATAGGCATGAGCCACTGCACTTGGCCACAAGTAATATTTATAACAGTTCACAACCATATCAGACTAAAAGCCTCCTTTAAAAATTTTTTTTCTAATGTAATTTTTGCTATTGTGAAATAAATTTCAAACATAAAATAGCGTGCTTATATACATAACAAAACATTAATGCATCATTATAATTATACAAAAAATGAAAACTAGGTTTATTTCATTAATATAACAATAAATAACTTAGTATAAACGTAATGAAAAATAATGTACAAATGGTTAGGTTAAACCTTACAGGAAAACATTGAATTATTCAGGCACTTGTACCTCTGCATATTAGCAGCATAAATGTAACAGCCACAAATGTGTTGTATTGGGATATGACATATCACAAATGTCAGTGCCTTTTGTGAAATAATTTTTAAAATATTGAATAGTGCTTTAAAATTTTCAAAAAATTAGATTATGTTTTTATTTAGTAAATATGGTAATTTAACTTTGAGAAAAACAGAGGCTATTTTAAACCTGTGAAAAAAATTTGCTTTGGTGTTAGCAGTATTAGATACTATGTTCAGAAAACTATTAGCCATTTTGTCATGTCAACTAATGCATTATGGGACACTTGGGAGTAGTATGAAATGTCAGAACATTCTTCACAGAGGAAAACCATTCTCAGCATGGCAGGTGATGAGCGCCTGTAATCCCAGCTACTCGGGAGGCTGAGGCAGGAGAATTAGTATCTCTGAACACACCCATTAAGTCAGTAGCGTGCCCATCATTTCCAAAATGCCTTATATGTAGGGACTGGCCCAGGCACACTTATTTAAAGGTTGGATAAAAGGACAAAGAAAGTCAAATCCAAAATAAACCTGGAAAGTTGGATTGCTATAAACTGAAGCAATTCTTCCATAAAATCTTTTGTATGTCTAATCTTTGCTTCTACGAAGACCTGAAGTAATGCAGCATAGTAATATGTTCAAGGAAAACAGAGTAGGTATGTTTTTCTGAAGTGTATACCTACTGTGTATTAGCAATGGGAGACAAGACTGGATTGGGTAATACTAGGTAATGTTTGAAATGCCAGGATAATGAATTCACAGTTAATATTATATTGAATTTGGATTTAAATGTAGGCTAACAGCATTGTAAAGGATGGCGAAAGTGCAAGTAGAAATACTACCAAAAAGCCTTCTAATATAATTGAGGTTGAAGTGATTAAAAACATTATCTAGGGTGGTGTCTGTTCGGAAAGGCAATCTGTCATAGGCACTATACATTCCAGCGGACATGATTTCAGGCAATACGAGATACATAATTTACAAGGTCAAGTGCAGAAAAGCATGAAGCACTTCAGAGGACAAGGTATTGTGTTACTGCATAGTGTGAATGCCAATGAAGCTAACCCTAGTTTTTTGAGTATGACAACAATACAAAGTTTTTACTGCTCTTGACTCTATAGGTTTAAACTCCAAAATAGGATAATCTAGGCACCATTGAAAATAAGAGTGACAGGAGAAGGGGCTTATGGAGAGAAGAATGAAAAATTATCATTTAGATGTTTGATCACTTCTTTATAAATGTGTCTTGAAAGTGATTCCTTCTTCCACTTTCCTTGCCACTCCCTTTGTGCAATCTCTTCACTATTTTTACTATGCAAAATGAGGCCTGAGTAATCCTTAACAATTAAAAGCATATATACATATGAAAAAAAATTAAACCAAATACAAGCAAATACCTTTCAAGCTTTGCAACAGAGTTTTGTTGGGAAGGTAGATGAACGGAGCGATAACTCAACAGCTGATAACTATATCCATCAAGGAACAGTGAATAATAATTCACATCTGAAAAAAAAAGTTGTGAATTTTCTTTGGAGAGGAAGCACTTGAAGTTGGAAGAGAGAAAGGGTTTAATAACGGCTATCTTTTTAGACTGACATAAACCAATGGATATAGACATATAAAAGTGGATGTAGTAAAAGAATTATAGAAGGTTTAATCAGAGAGATGAAAGATGAACCACAAAGACTGAAGTGTAACTAAAAGTAAAAGCAAAACAAACTGGATAGGGAAAGAAGATATAGAGTAAAATAATCAAGAAAATTAAAGGATAATAATGATGATAATAAGTTTTAGTGATTAGAGAGTCATTGATAAACTGTAAGACCTATTTTAATGGAAAGAAAAAGAAAATAATTAAAAATAATTAAAAATTGTATTAATATAAAAAGGTTTAGATTTATAGATTCAAAATAATACATCTATGTAACTCTGATTAATACTCAGAACAGAGTAAAAAGCAATTGTGATTTTTCAGTATGTGCAAGCCATGTTTCTTTTTACATAATGAAATTACTTTCAGTAAAGAAATTTAAAGCAGTTGTTTCTATATTTTACATTTTCCAAAAGTATGTCTCAATTTTTTAAACAAATATATCTGTGTTAAAATCACTTAGTATGTTATTTTGATATTTATGAAGTGTAATTTCAAAAAGTTGAGATTATTTTGTTTTTTTTTATTTAATTTTTTTCTATATGCTAGAAGAATTTCACCTGGAACATATATTTTTTATCATGCAGACAGTTGTGTGAAAATATTTAAAATGAATTTTATGGATAACCCAATATATATCAAACTCTTTTTTATTCTTCTGTAGGCATCTCACTTTGTGATTTACTTGGTATCAAACAGTAAATATTTTGTGGTCTGCAATAGAGAAAATTTAAATTTAACTGAATGTCTTATGGCATTTAGGGAAAAGTGTCCCTTCAGCCTCTAAATTTAATTCTATCACTTTTCCAGATAAATGATGTGTGTCTTACATTCTATTCTACCTGTTCCAATCTGAGGCTGAGAGATTTCCTGTGAACTGGCTCTGCTTCAGCACTATACAACAAAGTGGACTAAATAATATCAGCATTTATATATATGAAATAATATGACATCTAGAAATATTGCTCCTTTGCAAAGCCCAGCAATTTGACTTTTTATCTCTCCCAGCTCTAAATGTCCAGGTGCTACTTGCAATGTGTCATAAGCATTAAGCAAAATCCCATTCTCACTCTCCTTCCTGCTTCAGCACAGTAGGCTGACATGATCCATTCTGCCATAATAACCAATGAATTTTGCATGAGATTCTTAAGAGCAAAGCTATTAAGTAAAAAAGTGGGGAAGAAGTAAGCCATGCTAATAGAAGTTTTCTAAAGTTCTGGGTCACTTAAGATGGTTTCAGCAACTGAAGGTTAGTACACCTGACTTCCCTTTATTCATAGACGCAGTTAATTTTTTAAAAGAAATACCTAAAAATAGTTCACATGAGTTTCTTTAAGCATTTAGAGAATTATAAAATAAACTCTACAATAGCCTTATACAAAGTTTTATAAGTTATGCAATAGTAAATATTACTTGCCACAAAATTTAAAAGATTGATTAACCAAGAGTATAAATTAAAGTTAATACAGCAGCTTTGCTCAGTTTTCTGGTCAGCCTCCCCAGTATGTCTCAAACATATAGATAAGGTAGCAAGTTTAGTTGTCTGCTAAATATTGTTTCGGAGAAATGTCTCATATACTAACTAGTTTTGCCTGCCATTTGTTGAATTAAATGTTAAAATAAAAATTTTCTCTAATAGCACATACTAAATTAAACATTATTTAAAAGTAAAAAAGGAGAAAATGAGAGTTACATTTTAAAAAGGGATATATACGCTTAACCTTGTGGTAAGATTAATCTCATTGAAATTGTCATTTATAACATTATAGTCTAATAATTTATATTATTCTAATAACTTGGTAATCAGTTACTTCAAAATTTATGTTTTGTTGTCTCAAACACTAATATTTATTTTGAAGATATATGAAACGAATTAGAAGAGAATATTTGGAAACTTCCACATAATATCTAACACAGGGACTGGAGATTCTAACAGGATTTAAATTATAATATAGGGGGTGACGTCAACAAGATGGGGGAATAGGAATCCCTGGACCCTTATTCCATTCATGAATACACGGATTCAGCAATAATACACAGAAAAATCCTCTTTGCAAGTAATCTAGAAAACTACTGGGGAGGCTCCTTCATCCTGAGTATACCAAGGATACCAAGCAACATTGAAGACAATAGATAAATAAAAGATATCTAGGCATGATTCTTACTGCCAGCACAGCATCATATGATCAGGAGAAAGCAGCTCCCAGTTTCTTCCTGGGGAGGGAAAGAGTTGACAACCCAAAAGATCAATCTGCCAACTATTCCAAGGATGCCAAGAAGACTGACTTCTGTATTTTAGTACTGATGAGACCTGACATATTCTAGTCACCTACAGGCCTATAATAACAAAGACTGCAGTTTGGACTAACAATTACCATATCTCCCTCCTTAGACTTAGCCCAGAGTAAGTAGACCAAAAAAAAAAAAAAAATCCATCCTCCCAGCTTCTCTCTTAAGAGTCAGAGAGTTGGACTGTGCATCCAATACACCAAGTATTCTGGGTGCTGTCCAAAGGAATGGCTTCTGTCTTGACTGCTTCAGAATGTTGGACCCTGGAATACTCTAGACCCCAGAGGATCACTGCAAAGAAAGATGGTGGTTTCTTCCAGTAAGCAGCAAGTTTCCATAGCCCCTCTCATTGGTTTAGCAAAGAGTGAACAGGAGAGAAGAAAATATATCAGGTTTTCTCTGGGGAGGGAATATAATAGGACAGAGTCTAACAATCCAACTTTTCTGGAGACTTCCTAAGGGACTGGCTTACTGTCTCAGATCACTAACAGGAACAGGCAAATGGAGGGTCACTAGAAAAAAAGAAGCCAGGCTGTACTCATAGAAAAGCTTACGAGGCTACTCAATCTCTGGCCAAGCTAATTCGTGAATGATTTCTCCTCTACAATGGGTTTCTTTCTCTATGAACCCTGAGAAAATAGTGTTATTTGTCAGCTGTTTTTTTTTTGTTTGTTTGTTTGTTTTTTTTTCCAACATAAGATGTCAAGAAAAGTAACGAAACAGGGAAACATACTCCAAACAAAGGAACAAAATAAGTCTCAAAAAAAAAACCTTAATGAAATGGAAATATATAATTTACAAGATATAACATTTAAAATAACTGTCATAAAGATGCTCAAAGGTGTCCAGAAAACAATGCATGAGGAAATAAAAATTTTAACAGAAATAAAAAATATTTTAAAATGTACCAAAAAAAATTTTGGAGATAAGGAAAACAATAATTGAAACAATATTTTCAGTGGAGAAATTGGATAGCACACTGATCTAGCAGAAGAAAAGATCAGCAAACTTAAAGGCAAGTCATTGGAAATTATCCAGTCTGGCTGGGTGCAGTGGCACATACCTGTAATCCCAGCACTTTAGGAGGCTGAGGTGGGTGGATCACTTGAAGTAAGGAGTTCAACACCAACCTGGCCAACATGGCGAAACCCTGTCTTTACTAAAAATACAAAAATTACCTGGGTGTAGTGGCACACACCTGTACTTGTAGCTACTCAGGAGGCTGAGGCACAAGAATTGATTGAACCTGGCAGGTGGAGGTTGCAGTGAGCCGAGATCATACCACTGAACTACAGCCTGGATGATAGAGTGAGACTCTGTCAAAAAGAAAGAATAATAATAACAATAAAAAAGAAATTATCCAGTTAGAGGAGCAAAAATAAAAAAAAAACGAAAAAGAGTGAAGAAAGATAAAGTATTTATCAGGCACAAACAGAACAATATATGCATTTCAAAAGAAAAACAAAAAGATGAAAGGAAAGTGACATAAAAACTGAGGAAATAAAGGTAGAAAACTTCCTAATTCTAGTGAAGGAAATGGACATTAAGATATAGAAAACCTGACAAATCCCAAATGAAATGACTCAAAAGAAACACAGCAAGACACATTCAAATCAAATTATCAAAATTCAAAGACAGAGAATGTTGAAAGCATTAAGAGAGAAGTGATTATACATATATTATATAAAAAAGAAAAATACATATATAATATATATTTATGTAAACATTATATATACATATATTATATATCATATAATATATGATATAAATCTATATAAATATATATTATATATTTTATATATATACATATATGTATAAAATTCCTCTTATGATTACCTTGGATTTTATAACTGAAACCTTGCAAACCAAAAGAAAGTGGGATAATCTATTCAGAGTGTTAAAAGAAAAATAATTGTCAACTAAGAATATTGTATTGATAATACTTGTTCTGCAGAAATGTAAACAAGATGCTTCCCAAGTCAGACAAAAGCTAAGGGAATTTATTACCACTAGGCCTAACCTAAAAGAAATGCAAAAGGATTTCTTCAAATATAAATAGAAGGACACTAAGAAATAACTAAAAACATAAAAGTACATAATTGAAACAATATTTCAATTATGTACAATATTTCAGTTACTTGTTGGAAAAAGTAAATATATAAACAATGTAGAGTATTATAATAATTTGATGGTGGTGGTTAAATTGCTTTTAATTCTGGTACAAAATTTAAAAGAAAAAAGTACTAAAAATACTTCAAATATAAAATATGTTAATGGTATATAATATAAAATGATAAAAACTATGACATAAATAACATCAAGTATTGGGGGATGTAAAAATATACTTTTTGTATGCAAGTTGAGTGGTTATCAGTTTAAAACAGACAATCACAATTATAGGATAATTTTGTTAGCCCCATGGTAACCACAAAGAAAATAACTATAGAAAATACAAAGGAAGGAGAAAACAATACGAGCTTATCAATACAAAAAAAAAATCAGCAAAAGGCAAAAGAAGACAGCAAAACAGCCAAAGAGGTACAAAAGAACTACCAAAAAAAATAATAATTATAAAGTGGTAATGGTAAGTTCTCTAAAATTGGCATTTACTTTAAATGTAAATGGGTTAAACGTACCCATCAATATACACAGAGTGGCTGAATGGATAAAACAAACAACAAAAGAAATCTAAGATCCAACTATATGCTCTTCACATTAGATTCACTATAGACTTAAGGACATACATAGACTGAAAGCATAGGGTTGAAAAGGATATTTTGTGCAAATGGTAATCAAGAAAGCAGGAGTGGCTATGCTTGTTTTCAGAAAAAAATAGACAAAGTCTAAAATTATCACAAAAATAACTAGGGTTACTATATTTTATGATAAAAGAGTTAACTCAGGAAGATATAAGAAGTATAAATATATTGGAAACCAACATCAGAGAATTTAAATACACGAAGCAAACGTTGATAGAAATGAAGGAATTATTGGATGTTAATATAAGTAAAACCTTCAATAACCTATTATTAATAATGATAGGAAATCTAAACCAAAAATAAGAAAACAACAAATTTGCATAAGACTATACATCAAATAGATCTAACTGCCATATACAGAATTTTCCAACTCACAACAACAGAATATATATCTTTCTCAAGTTCACTTTGAACATTATCCAGGATAGAGTCTATGTTAGGCCACAAAACAAGTGTTAACAGATTTAAGCTGATTGATTTTTGTACCAACTATATTCTCTGACCATATGGAATGGGTCAATGAAAAAATAAAAAGGGAGATTAGAAAATATCTTGAGACAGATGAAAATGTAAGCACAATGTGCCCATACCAATAGGATTCAGCAAAAGCAGCACTAACTAGGAAAGTTACAGCAATGAATCCCTTCTTAAAGAAAGAAAAAATACCCTTCAACACTCTCTCGTGGAAGCCTATCTTCTCCTTCTAAACTCCATCTCTCTCTATTTCCTAACACTCTCGTGGAAGCTGCTTTATTTTCCTGGATTCCATCTTTCTGGATTCTCTCACTCAGTGTGAGAGTTAGCTGTTTCTTTCTCTTTCCTTCTCCTGTTTCTCTCTCTAAATAAATCACTTCTTAAAAAAAAAAAAAAATCTCAAATAATCTAATTTTAATCATCAAAAAACTAGAGAAGGAAGAGAAGTCTAAGCCAAAATTATCAAAGAAGAAAATAAAGATTAAATAAGAAATAAATGAAATGTGAAGTTAAAAGAATAGAAAAAGGAATGAAACTGAGTTAATGTTTTAGAAAGATTGAAACAAAGTTGAAAAACCTTTAAACGGATTAAGAAAAAGAGAGAAGACTCACATACATTAAGCAATGAAAGAGGAGATGTTACAACTGATACCACAGAAATAAAAAAAGTATCACAAGAAACTACAATGAACAATTATATTTAACAAATTGGATAACCTATAAAAATCTAATAATCCAACTAAAAATTGGGCAAAATACCCGAACAGCTACTTCTCCAGAGAAGATACACAAGTGTCTAACAGGTATATGTAAAAGTGCCTGACATCACTAATCATCAGGTAAATACAAATCAAAACCACAATGAGACATTATCTTTTGTTAGAATAGGTATTACTAACAAAACAAAAGGTAAAAAGTGTTGGTGAGGATGCAGAGAAAAGGGACCGCATTTACATGTTGGTTTGAATGTAACATGTTTCAGACATTATGCAAAATAGTATGGACGTTCTAAAAAAATAATGAACTATCATAACATTTCTTGATACTTATCTAAAAGTATAGAAATCAAAGCGTCAAAGAGGTATTTGCACTTTATTGTTCATTGCAGCATTATTCACACAAGCTAAAATGTGAAAACAATATAAAAAACAGATTAATGGATAAAGATTACATGGGTATAAATATACAATGGAATATTATTCAGGCTTTAAAAAGAAGAAAATCTTGTAATATGCAACATCATGCATTATGCTAAGAGATATAAGCCAGTCAGAGAAGGACAAATATATGTTTCCACTTATATGAGGTATCACAAATAGTCAAACATGGAGCCTAGGGCAAGGTGTGCAAGGGGATAATGGGAGTTGCCATGTGATGGGTACAAAACTTCAGGTATTCAAGATAAATGGGATCTGCTGTACAACATCACTCATATAGTAATACTTTAAGATATGCTTAAAATTTTCTCTGAGGGTATGTCAGAATACAACAAGCAAAAATATTATAGTGCTTAGTACTTTAAAATTTTTATTGCAAGAGACAATATAATAAATTCCCATATTTGTTGGAATTAAGCAGAATTTTACAGGTATTACGTAAAAATCATTTTGTAATAGAGAAATACTATAAAGTTATTTTATGTGGAATGTCAAAATACTATCAAAGTGAGCTTTGAGTTAATAAAACAACTTTTTATAATATCTAACACTGTCTTTTTATTGGAAGAGATAGGTTTAAGCAGACACCTGACATTGTAGATAGAACAAGATAATAAAATTGTATACCAGACAAAAGGATAGGACATATGAAGACTTTAAAGCATGAACAAACATGAGGTTTCTCAAACTATGGAAAATTGTACTGCTAAAATTATGAATTTCAGGTTGAGAGATGCAAAGAATAATGTTAGAATATCAGAGCATATGACATTTCAGAACTCCATGTCATTATCAGTGAGAAAGACAGGAAGATCTTTTGTATATTTCTGCTACCATATATTTATGTATTGTATCTATCCACTTATGGTTCTAGGTTTTCAGTTTTTCCTTCCACACACACAGACAAACCAACAGCATACTTGAAGACAGCCTTTACTCCCTTACCAATTAGCTTCTTCACTGAGTTGCAATGTAGTTACGCCCTTAACTTTCATCAAAATCTCTCTTATGATAAATGAGTATAACCACTAAACTTCAGTACTTGAAATAAAATTATTATTGAAGAAACTATGTTATTGAGCGTTACTGGGATGTATTACTGAAATCCAGCTTTTGTTCTCCTGAGAAATGGATTCCTCTTTCTGTAATTAGAGATTCAAAAATTAATATTGAGTTTTGGCAAAGTGTGTGCCAATTTCTGTGGCTAAGAAAGACGCTTTTGTTTCAGTATTTCCTCAATGTTTACCATATGTCGCCTCATTCTGTTGTTGGTATTGGTTTACTTTTATTTAATACAACAAACTATATAGCATATACGTTTTATCACAAGTTACCGCAAATTCTGCATATGTGTACTTTGTGTTGGCTCACTTATCTAGATCTAGCAAGGACAACCTTGAAATGCTAAACAATTGTGCTTCTTAGGTGTAAAAAAAGACATTTTAAAAGTGGTCAGGTGTTTTGAGTGTAATTTATTTTGGCAAGAAAATATGTTCTGTAATAGATACACCCTATTGCATAAATTCACTAAAAAGTGTTGTTTACAATTGCAGTGGTATTACACTACACTTCATTATCTCATTCAATGAGTGGGTGAAATATTATAATACAATTTTCAAATATGAGAACAAATCTTTAGATTTTCTAAAACCATATGTAAAGTTAAATTTTTTACATGTTTTAATACTTTTGGGATCTATATCACTGTAACATATACTGTTGATGCTCTAGTAATATCCCTTTAGTGTTTACTATTTCAGATGTACTTAGCCAAATGGAAATGTCAGCATCCACTTAATCTGGCTGACAGAACTCACTCAGCATGCATGCATGGCAGGCCAGAAGTACCAGGGAATTAACACTCCTTTGAAGTCTCTTTTAATCAAAGACAAGTAAACGTGGCTATGCCTATGTTTTAGCTCCCTAACCCATCAGATAAGAAACTTCTCAGGCGCGGATTGTACAGGGTTTTTCAGAATTCTCCAGGAGCACTGAGTTCTACTTGCTCACAATAAGTTGCTTAATAACATATTTTCTATTACATTTCTTTATTTTTGTTTTCACTTCTGCACTCCTCTGCTGGTATTTCATGGGGAAAATCTCCAAAGCAAATTATTTACACTCATATATTTGTCTTGGAATCTGCTTCCTTGGGAATTCAAAATAATATAATCACATCTGTTAGATTTTTAATTTGAACATTATGGATATTTCTCAGTTTTGTTTTATGTAAAATGCCATTTTTTTTTTAAACGGAGTTTCGCTCTTGTTACCCAGGCTGGAGTGCTATGGCGCGATCTCGGCTCACCGCAACCTCCACCTCCTGGGTTCAGGCAATTCTCCTGCCTCAGCCTCCCGAGTAGCTGGGACTACAGGCACGCGCCACCACGCCCAGCTAATTCTTGTATTTTTAGTAGAGACGGGGTTTCACCATGTTGACCAGGATGGTCTCGATCTCTTGACCTCGTGATCCACCCGCCTCGGCCTCCCAAAGTGCTGGGATTACAGGCGTGAGCCACCGCGCCCGGCCGATTTCTTTTGTTCTTGCTCATTTGCTATTAATCTTCAACACTTCATCCTCAATAACAAATTTCCCTATTAACCTTACCTTTATTTACTATAGGGTTTGTAATTATGGCTCTTTCGCCAAATGTCTAACTACCTATTTGGGCCTGTATTGTAGCCTAAGTAATAAGAGAACAGCATTGTAATCATAGACAAGTTACTAGGGGTAATGCTAAGGATATATGCTTTAAAGCGAGCCAAGCAAGGTTGAGTTCCCAGTATTTCCACATGCTTATTGTAAAATTTTGGCAGAATCATCTACCTACTACAAACCTTAGCTACCTTATCTGTAAAATATTAAAAAGTAATATACAGTTCAGAGGATTTGTGGAACCACTGCATTATTTAACAAATTCAAATTTCTTATCATGGTATCTGACATGTTTCAGGTGCACAAAGAATAGCTAATATTATTTTTTAAATTCCCGAAAGTCCCTTTCTTTCTGATTTATTCTACAAAATACTTTCCTCATACTTGACATTTTACTTTAGTTTGATGAGCTCTGCAGTCTTTCAAATATAAATTCATTTTCTTTCAATCTGTTACTGTTTTATGTCTTGTTTTGTTTTTCTTATTCTTTCTTTTCCCTTCTCTATTACTCTGTCAATAGAATCACCTCTGGGATCCATAATACCCATTACGGTTTTTTCTTACCTTTCAAAATAGTATAGATTTTAACTTTTGTAAAACATATTTTACAACCGAAAAAAATGCCGCATTTTATTTTATCACATAAGTCAATGAACTCTTTCTATATTATATAAATTTTGCATGTATTCCCAACTACTTTTTTGTATGTAAAATTATATATTTGTAGAAGAAACTTGCTGCCTATAAAGCTTGCCAAGTTCCTTTCGACCATAACCTACAATCACTTTCCCTTCTACTTCACGTAAGCCATTTACTGACAAGACATTCCTTAGACTTTGTTTTCAATCCAGAAAAGCACTACATCTGAAATTTCAGATTTAAGTTCTCCATTTTCCGACTACTGTTTCCTATTATTACAATTGTGTCATTTATTTGGAATTGTTTCTCAAACTAATTGAGATCTACCGTTTACATAAACCCGTTTATTTTTAATCTAAAAAGAATATATTAATCACCAGGTACCAGCATTTTACTGAGGGTCTCAGATACACAGTCAATATAAAAGATGTTATATTATTTGATTTCATAAGGTTTTAAAATTATATTATTTGATTTCATAAGGTTTTAAATATAATTAAAATTATAATAATAATTATAATAATTTAAAATTATACTTTAAAATTATAACAATATAATTTTTAAATTATATTATTTGATTTCATAAGGTTTTAAAATTTAGTAGAACCACAAATAATTCAGAAAGCAGCATCATTCTGTGATTTAATTGTTGGAAGAGAGAGAATACAGGAAGCAATTATATTTCAGTACTACGCTTTCATTCACAAATTTCTCCCTATGAGACTTAGGTTCCTTAGTTTTCTACCCATTCATTGCCTCAACAAATTCATGCCATCTTTATTGCCCTAAACTCTTCACCTGACAACCCACTCCTCTCTTTATAGATGAAATTTGTCTACTTTACAAAGGAAATATAATTCACAATTTTTTTCTTTTTGTGAGTGAACATACAAATTCAGCTGCTTCCACAAATATTATTATCTTTTCATTTCAAACACACTGAAATTACTGTAACTCCTTTGTATACATTTAACTCCCTGGTTTCCCAATACAGCTTCTTGCAATTCTACCAAAGATTTATTTCTATGGACTATACCTTTTGATTCTCCTCTTTCTGGAAATTTTCATTCAATCTTTGAACATTGTTTTCAAATTTCTGTAATTGTACAAACATCAGTCACAAAAAAACAAAAATAAAATATATTTTCTTAAACTTCATATTCCCATGAATTTACTGTTATCTTCACTATTCCATTTATAGCAAAAGTTTTGGAAAGAGTAGCCCACGTTCATTACTATTACGTCCTAATTACACTGAATCATTCACTGACTGAATCTCATTTCTCTTTTTTTTTATGTGACTGCAAGCTGTTTCCCACCCACAACATTTCATAAACCAGATTTCATCAATATCACCAATATGTTACACAGAGTATCTTCCATACTTGGCATTGTTTATAGTCTCAATCTGGAAAGACTTCGGTTCCCTAGGCTTTCTGAGACTAGACGTCACAGGATTTTATCTACATTTCTGGCTGCTCTTTCTCAAAATTATCTTTATTCACGTTCCTCCTCCCAAAACAGACAAGCAGACATGAGATCTTATTGAATCCTATTTTAGACCTTCTCTTAGCCGTGTCTCCATATTCTTCATTCTATTAATGCAATAAAGGACAATGCCTATTGATCTGGCTATTTTTTTCTTTTCTATTTTTCTTCTTTTATACAGAAGACAAAGATCTTTCCCAGAATTTTTCTATTTCACAAGTCAATTAAGGTAAATAATTCACCAAAAATTCTTGGCTGGTTCTAGAGTAAAGATAATTCTCTATAAATTATTGTAATTATTGTGATTAACCTGTATTTTTCTAATTTGATAAAATGTAGTAGGTAAAAATAACTTTGTGATGTAAGACACTAGAAAAATTATAAACTAGTAGAATATATCTCCCAATATTCGTATAATTTATTATTCCACAATGGCTCTATGAAGACTTTCCTTGGATAACTAACTCTCAAATCTACATTTGGTAATCATTTTACTTCCTAACCAGATTATTCTTTCTAAAGATAGATTTATAATAAAACAGCTTTGTTATTCTATTGTTGGTTATAAAAAAAGCAAGATTGTGTTCCATTATCTTTTTTTGTGCTTCTTTAAATATTATTAGTTAGATGATATAATTTTTTTTATTTATTCCTCTTTCTCAACTTTTTGTAGAGTATGACAGCTTATTTGGAAATGATCAGGAATTAAATGACAAAATATATATGGGCCAATTACTTCTGTTAGGCTTTCTAGTAATCAAAAATAAATGGTTTCAGCTAACATTCCTAAAATTTCCTATTACTGTTTGATATAGCCAGTCTAGAATGTGTGTTGTTTGAAGAAAAGATTTCTCAAGAGTAATAGCAAAAAGTTACAGTTCAGTTCCATTGAAATACAGATGCCCAGTTTAGATGGTTCAACATACAATTATTTTGACCTTACCTGGTACAAAATCATCACAATTTTGACATAATATAGAATACTCAATAAATTTCATGATATTCAATACCACATTATAAAATAGGCTCTGTGTTAGATGATTTTGCCCAACTGTAGGCTAATGTAAGTGTTCTGAGCACATTTAAAGTATACTAGGGTAAACTATGATGTTCCATAGGTTAGGTATATTAAATGCATTTTAAAATTTATTATATTTTCCATTTATGGTGGATTTATTGGGCCATAATCCCATCATAACTTGGGAAGCATCTCTATTTAGATTTAAATATTTTGTGTACTATTTAGTGTCCTAATTTAGTTATTTTTTGTTCTCAAAGTTTTACTGAAATTGGTGTATGTGTTTTTTACATGCTCAACCTTGAATTTAGATTAGTAAATTCAAAAGGAGAGACCTTACTGTGATAGCTATATACTCTGTTTGTTGTTAAGTTTCTTAGATTGTTTTCTTTCATGTTTATATTAGGTTATACACCCATAAAATTACTAAACAACAAATGTTAGATTCATCTACTCTCTTGTTTTCTGTCAGCCTTAAATGCTCATTATTATACAATCAACCAGTTTATCTGTAAAACCTTTTACTAGGCCATTTTTGCTGTACTACATTTTGTTATCTAAATTATATAAATATTACAATTATTTCAACAGCCGAATTATTTCTGTGAAGTAAGAAATAGTAATTCCTTTATTTGTCTCTTATTATAACTAGAGAATGGAAAAATGAAGAAAATAGCACAGACCAGAAAACTTATCAGAGAGAAAATATATACATTAGAAGTAGACAAGTGCTATTGGATTAAGGTAGCACTGTTTTAGAACATACAGTTTCAATACAACTTTGGGAAATAACACCAAAATATTAAATTATTTCTCTTTCTCAGAAAAAGATGTCCTGGCATTACCTTGATCCACATTATACTTTCAAATTGTTAAATGCTTTAAAATTGCATAACAACCCTTAAAAAAGTATAAGATATTCACATCACCACACTATAATTTTTTAATGTACAATTCATTTAAGTTTCACAAGTGCTTACTTAGATTTACGGACTCATCAATATCTCTTTTACAAATAATTTCAATCCAACATTAAGTCTCTTCTAAGTCCCGATTATAGTTTTACAACAGTATATTTTGGGCAGCTGTGAAGTTTCAGTTATTTTAAGACTTAAGTTTATTGCAGCAACCTCTGCCAATTTTCAAGTCTCTGGATTAGTTAAAACTCTATACTAACACATTTATAACATGCAGAGCAAAGAATAACAAATCCATATATGTATGTGAGTACACTGATAGCATAATATACTGAATTTTCTCCATTTAGTAATATTGCTACTTAGATATATTTTGAGATATTTTATCAGATGTTTTATAAAATCTATTAAACTATACTCTCTAATCCTTTTATTGGACATAGCCCTACAGCATTTTTGAAGATTATAAGAACATATGTTGAAACTGTAATTAGTTCCATCACATAGGAAAGATTTTCATGAGCTACTAAGAAAATGCTTTTTAGAAATTCTCATTTATGCTAGAACATGGAACATAGAGCTTATCAGTTGATGGGGCAAATATTAGAATTTAAGAGAAAAATTTTATTATCCAAATATGACCTAAATGTTTTATATTGCAAAAGTAATTTATACTTATTTTACTGGCAAATCACTAAGTACTTATGCCCAATGATTTTTGTCTCCAAATGTAATGACTAATTTTTAAATTCATCTCTAGATCAGAATACATACAGTCTAGCCAATGAGAGAAAAAAAAATCATTTAATTTAATATTTCCTTAGTCCTCTTTAGCTGTCCTGTCACTTGGCTCAAGAAATTGGCTCATGAACCCTTATGAGGGTGAAGAAGATTTGGGGGGCAATGGGACTAGTAGTGCTGGTGAAAACAGTGTTCGTGCTCTAAGAGTTTCAGTTTGGTACTGCAGAGACTACAAAAGGTCAAAAGATAGTGCCCTAAAGGAATAATACACAGGGTTTAATAATTTATATCATTGAAAAATAAGTTGTTTACTGTAGACAGTTTAAAATACTTTTATTTCTTACATTTGATCCTAAATCTAAGCCATTTTATTTGGATTTTTACAGAACATTATGTACTCAAGGCAAGTTGACGTTATATATATTATTGTCCATTTAATATATGGGAGATCACATGAAACATTATCCGTTTCACATTATAGAATCCTGCTTTGTAGGGTCCATGGTGTCTCATTGCCAATAGGCCATAATACAGAAATAAAGTTCTATTTCTCAAGTGAAAGTTTTATTTGAGTATAGTTACAAAAAGAAAGAAAAGCTTGGAAATCATTTTAAATGACAGGTAGTATTACATTGTTGATCAGTTATGATTGAGAGCTCTGGAGAGGCGTGTGTGATAGTGTGCACTGATGAATAAATAAGAAATGTGGGTGTCTCTACTGCCAGGTTATTTCCTATATATCTACCTGAAATGAACAAATGTTGAATAAATTGTTATATGAGTAAAAATAAAGTTGTGAAGTAGTCTAATTTTAATTAAAAATAATTATATGGCTTCCGTTTTTGTTTTAAATGCTGTTGTTTCACATTAAACATTAAAATCATTAAACAGAGTAATAAAAAAACATGATACTATCGCTGTCAATTCTTCAGAGATGACAAAAATTGATAAATTTTAAGTACCAGCATTCTAAAAATGAGAGGTGATGCAGGTCTTTTTGAGTAAAAGTTATGTTTGGACTGTCAAGACTAAGAGGCAGTGCCACAAATAGTGACAGGCCCTGGAGGCTGGAAATAGAGGCATTACTCAAAGGACAGACCATGCCTGTAATTAGTTCACCATCCTTGCATCCCGTCATGTTCCTATTCATGGAAAACAGTGCCATGATGAGCATCACTATCCTATGTGACAGACATGAGAACAACAGTTGAGTGAATGCCTGTATGAGTGGGTTGCAATATGTGCTATTGTGAATGTTTAATCTTCCATGGTTTTGCTCATATATTTCATAATATCTCTTTAAATTGATCATTTAATTCTTGCATTTTCCAAGCAATTATTACAAACAACTAGCTCAATGATCTATATGTTATTTTATGTGTGTGAAATATGAGCATTTTTTTGTAGTCTTGAGGAGGTAGCCTCTTTTCTAAGACTAGTCTTTATTATACAAAATAATTTAAACAATTTAGAAACTTTTCCATCTAGCTCTCCAATTTTTAAAATAAATCAAATGCTCTATTTTATTAGATGATTGTAAAAAGTAAGTTATTCAAAAGCAAGCTTTAAAAATGAGCGGTGACATCATGGATTTACTATTTCTTTGAAAGTCAAAAATAATTACTAGTGAAAACATTAATATATCAAAATTAATTTCATTAATTTGAATTAATGAATAGAAATAATTATTTCATATTAAATACTCTGGGAAATTTGGGTGTTCTTTTCTAGCATACCACATTTTGTTCCACAGATGTATAATAGAGTAACGACTACACTGCCCTCTGGCATAAACTATATCAATACCATCCACTGAGATAGCTAAATACAATATCCTGAAGAGCTTGTATTTTCTAAGAAATGCCTTTGCATGTTTTGGGATAATCTCACTCAGCCTATAAAATATTAACCAATAAAAAACATTGCATTATTTCCCTAATACAAACAAAGCTGGAGTGTTGACACAATTATTTAAGCCAACAGTGTGAGGAAGAACTTGCCTCAATTATTCATGCCTTCCAAGGTATTTGTTGTATTTCCAAAAAGTAAAAATGGTTTTATTCAAATGTGACGAGCAAGTGTAAAGAACAGTTACCCTCAAACATTGCTTATGGGATTTGTAAATGCATCTATCTTTGCTAATAAAAACTTTGAGAACGTGAATAAAATGCATTAAGTGATACATAACTTTTGTCTCAGAAATTAATCTACGTTTTTTTCCTTAGGAAATAAAGATATATATATATATGTATATATATGTGGATATATATATATATATGTATATATATGTGGATATATATATATATGTGTATATATATGTGGATATATATATATTTACATATATATATATATATGTCAAGTCTCTGGATTAAAAGTTTTATTTTTATAAGAACATGATTCTAAGAAATATTTAAGAAATTGATAAGAAATAACATGTAATATAATATTGTTATATTTTTATGACAATATAGTTTTATTTTTATAAGCAATAACATGATTGTAAGAAATGTTTAAGAAATTTATAAGAAATAACATGTCGTAATATAATATTATTGTTATAATAGTATAATAAAGAAATAAAATAAAATAAAAATATTTACAAAACAATGCTCAACAATCACATTGATGTAGAAATGTGTGGTGAAGTCAAACATTATTATATGTCATCTCAATATCAAAATATATTATAAAGTTAAATTTATTTACATAAAGGTATAGGGTAAATATGATATACTATCATGTAATAAAACATTATGTATAAACTAGTATACAGATATGGCTGTATTTTGTAAATGCATTTATAGCACAAGGCACTCAAACACAGACATGAAAAATGTCTTGAAATTGATAGATTTTTTTTTCTTAGTAGTAAGATGTGGTTAATACTTTAAATTTTCATTTTGTTTTTATTTGTCTTCTATTTTTTAAATGAACAACTATAAATTTATATAACAATAAATAAAATCAAAGGAGAATAGATATCTGCAATTGAAAACAGTGTAGGAATTCCTTAATGTGTACACTAAACCAACGAGATACCCTGATAAGAAACAACAGAGTTGAGTCTCCTATAAAAAAATGCAAATATTCTGGTTGATATTTAAGTTTCATCATATGCTAATTTTGTAAGAACTAAATTGTAATTAAGACTCAGCTACAACCTAAACCCAAGTGGGATTGCTACACGAAGTTGGTCTGGGACAAATGACAGAACACAAGTACACATGAGGGAGGAAGACTGGAAAAAAAAATAGGCTGTAGTAAAAAATACTGTTTTACTTTTACTTACAAAGTCCCTCTCCATCCCCATGGTAACATTCCTTGAATTAATCAAGTACATGAACTGAAATTCAAATTTTAGATGTATATTTATCTCCTAGAGTTTGTACATAGCCCTGGCAAAAATAACAGAAGTTAATCTGATATACTTGTATTTTCATATCATCTTGTCAAGATTCCTCTCGACTCCTCAAATGTCCCTTAGTCCTTGGCCCTTTCCAGCCAGCAGCTCTTCCACCACCTCCAGATCTTTTCAAGTAAAACCTCCCAAATCCTTTCCAGTATTAGCCTACAGAGAGACTACCGTTCTACACACACACACACACACACACACACACACACACACACACACACTTTTCTTTACATTGCAAATCAACTGTGTTATAATTGAGGGTAAGTCCTTATACAATCTATCCTACCATTTGGATCTTGTGTTTTCTTAATCATTCTTTTTAAATGACCAAGACTGTTCATTAAATATCTATTTTTTGATTAAATGTTTTTTATGAAAAAAATGTTCCAAATACTAGAAATGCTTAAATACCTTCTTTTGCCAAGAAAAGTATTTTTCGTAAGTACTAGTAATTTAAAGATGGGAATAATGAACTGAGAAAATCGATATATTAAGTGTATCCTTGGATTACATAAAACAACAATTGTATGGCCCTATGTGATAGTCAATAGTTATGTACAGTAGGATCTTTCTATTATATAACTATAAAATATAATTTTTCTCCCTTATTGATGGAAATATTCCACTCTGAGAAGAGTAATCTAAGCAAATAAAAAAAAGATTAAATCTGAAAAAAAGATAAATTTTATTTATAAACCATAAAAATATTTTCAGGGTACAAATAATATAAATGGCAAAATACTAATAGACAGTAAGCAACGAAGATTCTAACTAAGATATCTGAAAGTGATGTGGCATATTGGAGTTATGAATAATATATTAAGAAAGTGGTGTTCTGTGTAGTCTTTTAATAATTCGTCTTCTCTGGCCAAGAGTAGTGCCAATGTTCACTAAGGAGCAACTCAGCTATTTACTGAAAAACAATAAAGATTAAAATTAAACATTTTTTTTTTTTACTATTTATGTATCATGAAACAAGTCTAAGAGATCTTTGGAAATTTAACTTCTCTAAAAATTCTTACATGGGATAAATGCAAAGAAATAATAGGTTCAAAACTTTCTAAATGAAATAAGATTCTGAAAAACTGATTTCTATTTTCTTAAAGCTTTTCTTCAGTAGGTGCAGAATAAAATCAAGACATAGTACATCCTGGAAGTCTACAAGAATAGCATGCTTGGGATTCTATTTCTATATCTGAAAGCACAATGATGAATACAATTTTAATAAAAAGTATTTGTAGAGTGCATCTTCTGAAGATCAGTTTTAGGGGTGTCTCAAAGCAAAAGACATATAGAATATACTGAAATGTATTTATCTCCCCAATTACAAATATATTATTATTTACTTGTATTTTGTTTTTGATAATTTATTAACTTCCATCTACCAAGGCTTCTAAAATCATGCTCCTTTTGGATACCACAATGCAGATTTGAGAAAGACCATTTCTCTATCACTGAAAATGTTGAATATACAATATCATACATTATCAATAGTCATCATTTAAGTAGAATTAATTAAAATATTCTTCAGCATGTATATTTTCCAAATTTAAAGAAATGAAAATGTTATTTTTACACAGTGACAGGAACAGTACTATTGACACATTTAAGGTAAAGTAAACCCAAAATACACATTTAAAGCAAAATATTTTTATTGTAGTAAAATATACATAACAGGGAGAAGATCCAAGATGGCCATTTAGGAACAGCTCGGGGTTGCAGCTCCCAGTGAAAGTGCAGAGGGTGAGTGGATGCTGCATTTTTATTGCCCATGGACCAGGAGATTCCCAGGTGGAGGAGCCCCATGGGTCACCAGTGCGGCTGTTGTGGGTGCGGTTATTTTGGTTGGTGCGGCTGCTTTGTTGGCGCCCCAGCCGGCGGTTCTCTGTACAAAATACACTGGTCTCCGTGCCCTTTTGGCTGGCAATTGGAGACCCGGGAAGTCACCCATTCATCTGATTAAAGAGGGGACTGAACAGGGAGCCAGGGCAGGAGATTCCAGTGCAAAAAAAGTGCCACGAATCTCAGCGATGCTGTTTAAGCTGGTGCAGTGAGTCGCCTCACGGGAAATGACACAGATCCCGGGGCGCCCTTTCAACAGGCGACTGGGATAGAGTAGACTCTTCAACTAAAAAAGAAGAAAACAGGCTCTGAGGCAGGAAGCCAGGTGATCAGGCTCGGTCCCACCCCCTACAAAAGAACAGCAATCAGAAATTCTCTGGATTGAGAGTTTCACAGCAAGCGCAGCTGAACCCGGGATGGTCCAGCTCTGTGGGGGAGGGGCGTCCGCCATTACCGAGGCATTTCAACACTACAGAGGTAGTCATCAAATGCTGAGGCTACCTGCCATTGCCAAGGCAACCTGCCATTACAGAGAGAGTCTGCCAATACAAAAGCAGGCCACCATTGCCGAGGCAGTTCTAACTACACCCATATAAACAAGACTGCAGGGAAGTTCACATGGCAGCTGGCTGGAGCCCACAGCAGCTCAGCAAAGCCTCTGCAGGAAGACAGTGAACATGCTGCCTCCCTGCTGGGCAGGGCAGCCCTGAAAAAAAAAA